>NW_012156413.1:511785-541197 GCF_000151545.1 Saprolegnia parasitica CBS 223.65
CCGACCCGCTCGACATCCAACGACGCGAAGTGCGCGAGATCCTCCAACAGCGTGTAGCCGAGGCCAAGGCTACGACCCGACGGATCTCGCCAGCCTTCTGGAGGAGAGACGTCGGGTCGTAGCCGAGTTGGTGCATCACGTGACGAGACACCAGCAGATCGCCGCAATAGACTGGCAGCTCGTCCTCCTGGATCATGCAGGGGAGCGATTGGAGCTTGAGCGAGCTGCTGCCAGCGGGCAAGATGAGGTCAAGCACGACCTTCTCCGAGATCGTTGACCCTTGGCCCGTGAATGTCAGCACACGTTGGGGGCCGCCAAAACCGTCGGCTTGACGTCACTTCCGGCCAGTAGGGCCTTGTCCACCCACGTCCCCATTTCTCCAAGCTGGTCCTGCGTGTCTTTTGAATTGCGTGTCTACGACAATATTGACCAGTTCATCCATAACTACATAATTCACTCTCCAATTTGCATCACTGTGTCCAAGCCTCCTCTCAGGGCTTGGGTCTCAACACGGCGGTGAAGCACACTACCAAGTGATGCTCCGCGCGGTCAAGTTCCGCGCACATTTGCACTGGCTCGACAGGGCCGACCAAGCGTGCCTCTTCTGCCCCGCGCACGAGACGTACCGCCACTTCCTCGTAGACTGCGACTACATCAAGGACGTGTGGAGCACGCTTCACGCCGTCTGTTAGAAATCACACAGCGGCTCCCGATCTAGACCAACAAGACTACTTACTACGCACATATTACCACTGGTCTAGCTTACATAACGAACAATATCACTTTCATATTTGCATTCTACTACACGCATCTCCGACCGTGCCACGGTACAGCACACTGCGTGGCTCAGACTTCTTACACCGTCACGGTCCCTTTGGGTGTGACCTTGCCGACTACGCTCTCCAGCTACCTCTACACGACGCCCAAGACGGCGTCCAGCACGCACCAAGCCGCGTTCCGCTACCTCTGGCCCGTGCTCCGCGCCTGCGTCTGGTTCAACGTCTGGCGAGTCCGGAACGACCGCGTCTTTCGCGCCGACCTACCGCTGCCAAGTCCATGGACGATTGCCGTCAAGGCGGCGCGTGTCGCTCAACTGCACTTGCACCACAGCCTCGTACAAGAGCCCGAGCAGCCTGCTCTTCGTCGGCTTCTCCGGCTCCTGGCCCAACACGAGTGGCCGCGACGTCACTTCGTCCCGCGAAACGCGCTCCTGCCTCAGACTGCCTAAATCAAGTCCCTCAACCGAGTACATACAACGAAGAAAGTCCTACATTCTTATTTAGCATAGTTTACATCTATAGTAATAGACGACCCACTTCAACAACAACAATACGTACGTCTTCCAACATTTGCGGCACTAGAATGCCAGGCAGCAGCGGAAGCGAACACACCTTGGGGCTTGGAATGTAAAACGGCATTCAACGGGAAGTGTAGGGCTGTTTGTTTTATGTACTGTGGTATTTGCCAATTACAATACTAGTACTAGCTTCTGGACACACGTCGTTGCACCTTCTCGACAAGTCCTCTCAATCGACCAACTCTCGTTGCAATACAATATCGCCCACGCTTGACTCATTAAAAGAGAACACCTGCAAGGTCTGTCATGGTGTGTGGGGTCTTGTACACCAAGATCGCATTGAGGGGGGTTTGAAACTTCAGGTATCGATAACTCAGGATATACGCCTCGAACGCCGACGTGACATAGCGTTTTGAGCTCTCCTACATGTATATAATACACTCACCAAATATGAGCGATTTCGTTTTCAGACTCGGTTTGCCCATCCGAGTGCCGCCGCGCCGGGGCAAGCCCTCATAATTACACTATTTCATGTCAAATTATATTACACTATTGCAGTGAATCTTTATCTTGGCTCCTCTAGCTGCTGCTATTGACTCGCGGTGCAGCGGTGTAGTCAAGCCGGAAGCTGTGTACTTGGTGTGCATCGTCATAGGTGCCTCGACACGTGTTTTTTTGTGTCACCGAGTGCACCTTTCTAATTTCTCAACGACGACGCTTATTCCTTTCACCCTCAAGCCAACGAACGCCACGAGCGAACGGCGTCAGTGAGGCGGCCAATATCGGCCACAGGTACACTCAAGCTTACGGACAGGTAGTACTGGTGAGGTCTGACACCACCCCACAACAGTTCAATATGGATGACTTGCAGCCATCTCAACCGCTAACTCGCGACAACGCATCGCATGTCTCCCTTCGCGCAGTGGTAGAGTCGACATGAGGTATCGCTCGAGCGCGCACGATACGTACAAATGGAAATGGCTCTTTGTGTGGTGTGTAGAGGCATTGGCGTTTGAATTTGTCTGGATCGACGATACTATGATGGTTGCGCGTTTTGAGCCAGGCTGTACAAGCTACGGCGCTGTCAATATCGCCGCTCGTGGGCATTTTGTCACTGCAACGGCATGAAAAACGTTGACGTCGAGCTCGTTTAATCCAATCCATGCATCTTTTTCATGATTTCGGAATGCCCAGGAATAGTTTTCGGCGGCGCATCGAGCGTGCACGTATCTTGTCATTCCGTCACTTTCTTGTGTTTTTAAGACTAAAACGAATTCGACGCAAAATTGGGCAAAGGGCGTTCGTGGACGGGCACAACTCGAATCGATCGTATCTTAAGGTAGTCTGGTACTACCTTTGCAGGACCTGACCATTTATCTCTTGGTTTCAATGGACAATGCCACCAACACAAAGAGCTTGCCACGTATCCTTCGTCTCGCCAAGAAAGAGTTGAGCGTTGGTTGCACCACCGAGACGTGTTGTTCAAACAGTTCCGACTCGACCCACAATGTCGCTGGAGAGACAGGAAAGTGTGTGTTGATGAGGATGCAAAGACGCCCGCAACGTCTTCCCCGGTGTAGTGACGCAGCCGACGTGCCCCCGGCCCAGCGCCATAGAACCGTTATACGACTGTCTAGATCGACTCGTAGCGCCGCATCCTCCGCCTGCGTCGCCATCATCATACGCTATGCCGAATTTCCACTTTTGTTTTTCGGATCCTCCTTCGTATTGCTCCTTGTCGCCACTCAAATCTCTTTTCATCAAGAGGCACCCGATCGCCACTCGTCCTTCGTCAAAGGTTCACCTTACGTCGAGCACTGACATTGGAGTACCGGTAGAATGACCTTGAAGAAAGGTCGCACGACCGAATCTGGCGCATCAACGGGCTTTAGCATGCGTAATGGCGCGTTGAAGCAACTTGGAATCCAAGATCCACACCCTAGATTCATGCGCAAATTGACTGTCCGTGATGTTGTAAATGTCATTCCCCACACGTTTCCGACGTCGGTAAGACTGCGCATGGGAGCGACGTGTGCTGTGGGAAAGGCGGTGTGGATTTCCCACAGCCCAGCGAATCTACGGATATTCTTATCCGGATTCAGAAGATTCTTTTTCTTATTTTGCGTTGGGGATTTGAATTGACTTCACTGGGTGTTTGTATGGAAACGCCAATGCGAAAAAGAACGCGCTCGCAACGCGGATCTTTGGTCGCCAGTGAAACGGCCTTTCGCAGAACGCACGCTGATTGGTCGAACCCAGGCGGGTTCTTTTTTTGGGCCACGTTTTTGGATTCAATTGCAATAGCATTCGAATCTTCACCAACCATTGGGCGATGGCCGTGGAATTCATTTTGGCCAATCACAGGCGCTGTAACAGAAATGATTCGATACACTCAAAGAAACTATTGAAAAGAATCTGGCAGACGGGGCCGTTGGTTCTGATGCGCGGGCTTTCTGATATTGTTTTGGCAGAAGCTTTTTAATTATAGGTGTTAATATTCGCACAAATATAATAGAATCTCTCGTCATATATTGCTCCCTACAATTGTACATAAAGTATGCAAGTATATGCCGAGGGCATTTGCGACCAAGACAATTAATTGGCATCTCGGCCAGTGCCAGATTCACGGACTTTGAAATAAAAATATTGCCGACGACGAATAATAATAACGCATTTTCGTGACCACCGCCAGGGTTGACACCATAAGCGATTTTGCTCTTATCACCTCAACACCTCACAGCAAGATGATGCTTGCGATGCAACCTTCGGCGCCAACAACGATGCGGCCATCGAGCCTCGACGACCTCAGCATGGGCATGAGCATGAACATCAACATGCCCGCCAACCTCTCGGTGCCGATGCAGATGGAAGCCTGCAAGCGCGGATGGGTCGCCCCGTTCCTGCTGCACCTGCACCAGATGCTCCGCCGTGAGTCGCCCCAGATCATCCGCTGGACGCTGGACGGCAAGGCGTTTGAGATCCTCGACAAGGCCACGATGACCGAGAAGATCCTGCCGAAGTACTTTCGCAACAAGAACTTTGCCAGCTTCCAGCGCCAGCTCAACTACTTTGGCTTCCGCAAGTGGTCCAAGTCGCGCGCAATGCATTCGACGTACTCGCGCGAGCACTTTACGCGCGACAACTTCGACGAGCTCGTCTACGTCAAGCGCCAGAGCAAGAGCAGCAAGAAGGCCAAGGACGAGAGCTCGACCGACATGGAGAGCGACCCTTCGTCGCCTGTCGTGATGGCGCTGCCATCACCGGTCATCCCGGCCGCGCCGCTGAGCCCGGTAACTGGCTCGCTCTCGCCGCACTCTGTGTCGTTTGTCCTCTCGAACGGTGACGACGACTTGCCAGCTTCGAAGCCATTGTTCAACACACATTTCAGCGTGCCGGCGCTTTCGGAGACGCGCCAGACGTCGCCGCTCCACCACATTCGCCTGCCGTCGTTGCATCAAATGGTGCCGTCGATGGCGACATCGTGGAGCCCGTCGAGCTCACCCACGACGGACTCGTCGTGCGACTCGCCCAAGCCGGTCAAGGTCGACTACAACACGAAGGAGCTCTCGGGCCTCTCGGCCGCGCGCTTTATCCGCGGTCTGTACGACATGATCTCGTCCGACAATGGCGAGCGCATCTGCTGGAGCGACGACGGTGCTTCGTTTACGGTCGTCAACTCGTCCAAGCTCGCGTGGGAAGCTCTGCCGCAGTACTTCAAGCACAACAAGTACCGCAGCTTCCAGCAGCAGCTCAACATGTACGGCTTCACCAAGGCCTCCAAGGCCCGCGCCTCGTCGTGCGTGTACAGCCACCCACTCTTCCGCCGCGGCCACTTTACCGACCTCTGCCGCATCGCGCGCAAGACCAGCATGGCCTAAGCGAAGGGCCATCTTATTTATCCCTGTCGTCTAGTTTTCTGTATAGACCCTCCGTAGTTTTAACTTATTTCATATAATTGCACCTCGGTGTGACCACGCGATACCTTGTTTTGACAGTCCGAGCTACCGGCACGACCAGTGCTTCTCGCCTGTGAGCCCGCCCAACAACGGGCCGGCCTCGTCGCGTCCAAGTAAGTATCCCACGTGCGCCACTGTGCCGAGCCCCATTCTTGCAGCACGACCGGCGGACCGTCACCTGATAGCTCGTCGTTGAGTAGCTAGCAATCATCTGTCCTAATACTTTGAGCCGCAGCAGCCACCAAGCTGCGGCGATGATCAGGCCCACGAGACGGCGGCATGCGTGGTGCAATAATATAATAAAATCCAATTAATTGGACGCGCCGGGCGGGTCGGATGCATATTTTTCCAGCCCCATTACGTCCACGTTGTCCACGTGGAGATTCTACGGCGCCGATGGAATCTGGGGCTTGGTCGGTCGCTAATTCCACGCAACTCGCCGCCGTCCAATTCCTCCTTCAGCATGGAAGACGAATCGAGCGTCCACGTGAGCGCGGAGGCTTCAAGCTGTCGTAATACCGTGACTGCCGCGGCGCACGCGTTGCAAATTGGTGCTCGTTGTCGCCACCCGTGCGCGGCCCGTCAAGCCCATACAAACACCAAGGTCTTCGTGGCCCTTCGCATGCGAGCTTGGCGCGTCGACTGCATACATGATCCAGGCCTGACGCCAACACGACCTCCCACGCTCTCGCATCCGACGTAGCCGTATCTTAACCGTTTGTATAGAAACCGGAAAGAAAGCGACCAAGAACCCGCGCCGAGGGACGTGGCGTCGACCATGCGACAGCTTCTTCAAGGTGGCGCGGCCACGCTCGGACGGCGCCTAGTCTTTGGCCCGCTCTCCGATTGCAAGATATATTAGCACCTTGCACGAGGAATAGCATTGCGTCGTTGAGCGTCTTTGCGGCGCGGTGATAGACGGTGCACGAGACAATATGCATTCTCGCGCCTCAGCAATGTTGGCAACGGTGCGTGGCGGCCCGTCCGGATACGCGTGGCGTGAATTGACTTGTTGGGATTTTGCTTTCGCCGACGGACGAGCATGGGCAACGAAGCGTCGCAGATGGGGGGCAACGCGCTCGACATGTCGTCCCGGAATCTCAGCAGCACCTGCCTCGCAGGCATGGACGAGCCTAGCGCCGGCCTCCGCTCGGCGCCCTTCCTCTCGGAGACGAGCTACGACGCGAGCCGCGCCGAGAACCTCGAGTCGCTCGACCTCCAGAGCGGCTTTGAGTGGGAAGGCTTCGTCTCCAAGAAGGGCCATCTCGTGCGCAACTGGAAGCTGCGCTACTTTACGCTCGAGTCGAATTTGCTGTCGTACTATGAGAGCAAGGAAGACGCGCGGAAGCGGCGCCACCTCAAGGGCCGCGTGCACCTCACACGCGTCCAGATCATCGAGGGCAAGAGCGCGCATGGCTACGACTTTACCTTTGACACACAAGAAGGCAAGCCGTTCCACGTCTCGACGACGACCGAGCTCGACCAAATCGCGTGGGTCAAGGTCATGCAGGTAGGACGACGACGACATGGCACCGCTTACCTCATGGTCTGCCGCAGGCGGGCATTGACTGGTTCAACCTCAACAACGCCGGCCAGTCCATCTACGGCAGCTCGCTTCTCTCCAAGACGCCGTTTTGCAACGCGGAGACGCTCTACTCGCTCTACCGGCGCGTCCTCTCGAACGAACCGAACCTCGTGGACGAGTTCCTCGCCTACTTCAACAAAGGTAGTGGATTCTCGATCGCATCCTGGCTCATGCGACGCGCGCAGACCTCGTCTTCTCGTCCTACTACCCGCGCAAGTTTCCGTTCCACGGCGACTTTTTCGGCCGCGAAGGCATCCTCTTCTTCCTCAGCACGTTCCGCGAGAGCATGGACATCCTCGAGTTCACCATCAGCGACGTCACCATGGAGCGCGACGGCAAGGTCGCGACCATCAAGGGCCACGAGAAGCTCCGGTCCAAGCAGAACGGCGCCGACGTTGTCCAGCCGTGGGTCCACCGCATCCGGTTTGGTCCGTACGGCAAGATCATTCGGCTCAAGATTGAAATCGACACCAAGATGGCCAAAGGCAACTGGAACGCACTCGGCATGCAGACCATCTACTCGGAAGAGGTCATTGCGGCCATGCGCTCGACGCGCGCGCTCTCGATCTCGCTCCAGGACTTTACCGTCTACAACGTCATCGGCAAGGGTGGGTTTGGCACAGTCGTGAGCGCGGTCAAGAAGAGCGACGGCCAGATTTACGCGCTCAAGATCCTCGAAAAAGGCAAAATGACCAAGTACGACATCGAGTCGTCGTTCACCGAGATGCGCGTGGCCCAAAACATCCACCATCCGTTCATTGCGGGCCTGCGCATCGCGTTCCAGTCGCAGACCAAGCTCTTCCTCGGCATGCACTACTACAACGGCGGCGATCTCTTCCACCACATGTCCAAGGGCTCGAGTTCGCGCATCTCGGCCGCGCGGGCCAAGTTTTACACGGCCGAGCTCGTCCTTGGCATTCATCACTTGCACCAGCACGACATTCTGTACCGGTACGACGACGACTGCTCTATCGTGTCGGCATCATGCCTTGTAGAGACATTAAGCCCGAAAACGTCATGATTGACGCCGACGGCCACATTGCGCTCGTGGACTTTGGCCTCGCCAAGCTGCACGTGTCGGAGTTTAAAGGCGCCAAGACGATGGCCGGCTCGCCGCAGTACACGGCGCCGGAGCTGCTCTTGCCAAAGGCGAAGCGGTCGTACGGCAAGGCGGCCGATTGGTGGAGTCTCGGCATCCTCCTCTACGAAATGAGCATTGGCAAGTCGCCGTTCTTTGACAGCAACATTGAAAAGATGTACCAAAAGATCCAGAACGACCCGGTCATGTTTCCGCCGACGCCCGAGACGTCGCGCGAGCTCCAAGATTTGCTTCTCGGCCTCCTCCGGAAGGACCCGCACCAGCGCTACGGCAGCGCGATCTCGGACATCCTCCAGCACCCGTACTTTGCCGACATCAACTGGGACAAGTTGCTCCAAAAGAAATTGAGGCGCCGTGGAAGCCCCACCTCGTACGTACCTATATCTCCACGTTGTCCTTGAATTGGATTGAATGGATGATTGTAGACGTCGACGCTGGACGTCAAGTATGTCGATTCCGAGTTTACCGAGCTCGACGTCTCGGAAGAGGTCATGTCGCCAACGGACAAGGCGTCGAAAAACATCCTCTTTGACAAGTTTGAGAGGATATTTGTGCCGCGGAGCCAGCGCAAGGCACCGGCGCCGGCGCAGGACCCTACGTTTAAGGACTTTACGTACTTTTGCGAGGACCCGAACGCGCTCGTCGCTGTCGAGTCGCTCGTCGACGAGCTCCACACAAAGGACACGGTCGCAAGCCGGCGCGGTGCCGACGCGATCGTGAGCGACGACCTTCTCGACGACGGCAACGGCACGCCGCTCTCGTCGTTCATCGCCAACGACCGCCCGGACCTCGGCGCGTCGCCCGACATTTACCCGATGGACCCGCATCTGAACCCGCCATACAACTCTACGATGCCGGGCACGTCGAGTTCGCGCCGTCTCGAAGAGTTTCGACACCAAAGCAGCAATGGATCCGCCCTTTTGGGCACGCCACCCAAGCCCATGGACCGGCTGCCGCCGCGCGCGACGTCGGTGCCGCTCCTCCCGCCCAAGCCGACACACCGCGCGTCGGACGTCAAGAAGCACGAGGACGCGGCCGACGTCGAGATCTTTCGAAGGGCGCCGGTGACGCCGTCGGCGGCGGCGGCGTCGACGAACGCGGCAACGCCAGCGGCGACGCCGGTCTTTTTCCGCAACTCGTTTCGCAACTCGTTCCGGTCCGACCCGTCGGCGTAAGCACCGGTCCCCTCTTCTACTTACTACTTGTCTGCGATATAATACAACTTCTTACTACACACCGACGATAACGATCTTGGATGCATGCTCATGGCTTAAAATTCGTCAAATTCGTCAAAGGGCGACGACGACGGGCGCATGACGAGCTCAGCGATGCCGCTGTAGAGCATGCCGAGACTACCGCTCGAGTAGAGACGACCGAGGACCCAGAGCAAGACAAGATACAGCACGGGCTTCATCGCCTGGCTGCTCTGGCCTCCGGAAGTATGGTCCTCGGGTGGGCGTGGGGACGGGCCATGGCAGAGCTTGGTCGCTAGCACGGTGCGCGCTGTCGCCTACGCCATAGCGATCAGCCAACACAGGTAGAGTACGCTCGGTGTGTACGAGGCGCTCGGAAGGGTCGAGGGCGACAACGCCTTCACCGCGCAAGAGCGTCGAGATCTCGTCGTCCGAGAGCGTGGGGAGAATCTCGTCGGCTTCGAGAAGCGCAGCATCAAAGGGCGAGAGCTCCGCTATGGTGCGAGTCGCATCACCGCTTCGCCAGGACGTAGCAAACCTCGGGGTCGGGGCTTCGTCGACGACGCCGGTGTCGTGCCGTTGGCCACGTGCTCGGCCTGGAGGTCCGCGAGCATCTTTTGGACGCGCACGTCGGTCAAGTCAATGCTAATACATACACACACGGTATGCTGCCACGTCATAGTTCCGCGCCCTTTCGCACCCGTTGGCTTTGCCGTCGGCAATCATGTCGGGCGTCGGGTTGTAAAAGTCGACAGGTGCGGGTCCCCGTGTCGCCGCCGCCTTGGCCTCGTCGATCTTGGCTTGCAGCTCCCGCGCGCTCTCAAACTCGCCTTTGGCCTCGTACATACGCACGACCGCGTTGGCGTCGGCAAGCTACGACGCCATATAAGAGGACCGAGACCGTTGCCGCCGCACCTCTTGGTCGATTTTCTTGCGCCGCGCGTCGGCGTCGTCGAGAGGCGTATTGGGTGCGTCGACGACGACGCCGCGATCAAACATGCCCTGGAACGTTGCCTTGTCCAGCTGCTTTTGCTTGGCCGACTCGTCGCGGAGCTGGCGGTACAGCTTCCTTTGCAAAAGCGTCGTCGGATGCATGTATCGCCATGTACAGGGCGTACCGGATTTCGACGTTGGTCGGGTCCAACTTGCTCGCGGTGTCGAGGTCGCGGAGCGCCTTTTCAAACTCGAGCGCGCCCGAGGACAAGGGCGTGATGAGCGCTTGCGCGCGACTACACGCGTCCATGTAGAAGATACCTTGATAGTGAAGGTCGCGCACCGGTAGTAGGCCTTGGCGCACGTGCTGTCGAGCGCAATGGCATCGTCGCAGGCGATGATCGCGATGGGAAATTCCTTGAGGCGCATTTTGCACACTAGGCACGCGGTGTAAAAGGTCGTATATGGATGCAAGGACACGGACCGCTAATGTTGAGGTACAGCGACACTTGGAGCGACGTGAGCTCGACGACGTCGGCGGTCAACTCGGGCGTGTAGACGACGACGCTAATGTCGTCGTCGTGGATGCCCTTCTTCTTCCAGTTCGGGTCGGCGTTCTCGCAGTACTTGAAGATCGAGAGCGCCATTTCGTACTGCGCAACCGCTTCTTCGTATTGGTGCTCGGCGAAGTATCCGTTGCCTTTCTGCTTGATCTCGAGCGCGGCGGCTTTGCGGGCCGCGAACGGCTGTGTCCGGAGCGTTAGAATCGGCTCCGACATGAACATCGAGTGCTGAAAGTAGGTCGGCCACGCGTCCCAGATGGGCCGCAGCTGCGCTTGTTGCGCGCCCTTGAGCTTGACTGCCTCGGCCATGAGGTTGCCGAACGGCGAGTCCTTCCCCATCATCGTGGCGGCGGACATGCGGAAATGAAGCGTCGCGAAAAAGATCCACATCCACCGTCGCCCATTGGTTTAAAATGTAGCCAATCCGAGGTCGTTTCAGCAGCAAAATGTTTTTAGCCAATCCAGCGTCAGGTCGATGGGTCGATGCTCCACACTTTCTTCACACAAGGACCTCGCCCTTGGCGACCGTCCATTTCGCATGCAGTAATGCCACGTACAATTTTGGGCCTGCCTTGCCGGAATATGGACCACATTGGCCAAGGTAATCACCATATTCCCTAACGTTACTGGTATTTCTATATGGCCCCAGGAACCACGACCTTAATATCATAGACGTCCACACACTCGATTGCGATCGACCTTGCACGACGCATACCGTTGGAGGTCCAGCAGCATGACTCGGACGAGCCACGCATGGCATTTTGCACGCATGGTATGTAAAGAGAACGCTTGCCTCGAAGCGATTCGACGCGGCTCGAGTGTTATTCTCGGACACACGCGAGCTGCGACAGCGAGTATGGCGGCTGCACGAAGGCACCTGCAATCGGTGAGGGTGGCAAGATGTCCACGTCTGCATCACCATCCGTCTTCGTCTCGCCAAGGGTCCATAAACAGTGTATGGTCTTGCTTCGACATCCATTCGCGTCAACATGGATCTGTCGATGCGACCAACACAGCAACGAGGAGACCGCGATGGGCATGCAGTAGAAAGGAAAAAAGAATAAGTTATTAGATGTCTTTGCCACGAATGTACCACGTGGCTTTGGGGGCGTGGAGCACGTGGGCGGCCGACCCGTTGGTCGTGAGGAGATTTTGCATCACACTGTCCTGCAGCGCGCGGTGCTCGTTGGTCATGACGACGTCGATCTTGGGGTTGTCGACCGTCGAGCGCAGACGCCCTTTCTTCGTCCGCGTCACGATCGGGTGCAGGCGGCCCATCGGGTCCTCGAGGGCCCAGCGATCGTGGGACATGAGGTCGACCTGGGCGAGGCGAAAGCTGCCGTGGACCACACGCGACCGGATGCGTCGCTCGACCATCGACGTCGACGCCTCTTCGTGGACGCCGCCCTCGTAGAGCGAGTTGCGGCGCGTCTCGCGCTGGCGTCGCCGCCGCTCGAGGATTTCATCGCGCGAGTACAGGTTCGACTGCGGCGTCGTGCTGGCCGCGCGGCAGTTCGCCGCCACAAAGAGCTTTTGCAGCATGAGGAAGGTCTCGTCGTCGTCCTGGGGCTCGGGCTCGTTACTCATATACGGTGCCGGTGTAGCGACGTCGTGTGCGCTGGGCAGGTACCGCTCGGGCTTGTGCACCGCCAGTGGGTGGACGTCGGTCATAGTCGTCGGCGGGCTTCGGGTGCTTTGTCGTTATGATGCACACCTGAGTCGGCCGTCCAAAACCGGATCCTTCCGGATGACGAAACCACTTGGCCCAACTTCAACTTTGCCCTCAACATTTTGGCTATCAATTGCGCATATTGCATTGGGGCTTGGTCGGCGAGCGTTTGATTCTGCGCACGACAAACAAGTTGTTCTGCATCTCGATGCAGTCGACAGCACTTCGGAGGCGAGTCGATGGAAAGCAACTTAAACACAGAATATCCCGGGCCACACCGTGGGATGCTTTAGCAAAGACTGCGACGTCGGAATCGTGCCGGTCGTTGTTCGATACATTTCGAGACACAATTCGTGCTGTGTGGACACTCTCATCGACGGCTCTATGTGGTGCTGTCAAAATTTGCAAATTGGCACTTGACGCTGGAGCCAACGGAATAGACATTCCCTTGGCTCGATTGTCGCTCCGGTGAGGTAGCAAGCTCGGTCACAGCGACACGAGGCAGGCGAGTAGTCTCGGCTTCTCGAGAAAGTAGCCTTTCGTCCGTTGCCAAAATGGACTCGATCGTGGGTTGCGGCGGCTGCGCGGGTCTGGTCCTGAATCGAGTATACCGTACAAGAAAAACGCGCCCGGCATCTCGCGACGTGTGACGCGGAGGTGCTGGCATTATTTGATGGCCAGAAGAGCCAATCAGAGACACGTCCAGAGAAAGCGGGCAGCTAGCAGGTTCGGCGCGCCTTCCTTGCACGAGGTAGGAAGCACGGAGAAAACGCATCGAGCCACTGAGACGCAGACTTTCCAGCACTATTCCGATGGCGGTCTGAGCTGCGTGATGCAGCAGAGCCAGTGTTTTGATCTTTTCAACAAGGCCTCTTGGGTGCACAGCGACGACCGCGACGTCCTTAGTGCAGGACATGCCAGCAGCGTGCATATATAAGTATAGCTGAGGCCCGTCGATGCACTTGCGAGAGCTTTCCCACTGCAGCGAACGAACCGCAACGCTGTGTGGAGTCTCCAATGGCTCTACTTGCGGTTCAAAATACTCTGTTATCGTTGCGATTATGCATGCAGTATGCAAACAACGAGAAAGCTTAGGAGCATGGGCACCGTGCTGGTATAGTGCAACGACGCGAGGGCACTTGACGGCTGCGTTGTGGGCGCGCTCGACTTGGCGCTGGGGCCTGCTTGACTGCCCACTGTCACGGTAGTCGGTGCGACCGTGGGCCGTGCCGTCGTGGGGGGAGGTGTCGTCGTCGGCGCTGGTGTCTGTCTGTCCTTGGAGGCTTGGGAACAGTAGACCTTGTTGCCAAAGAGGTCCTTGATCTGGCTGTTCAACAGATCAATGCCTTTGGTTTGCAGGAACGAGCCCGCGACGGTCTTGATACCATCCTGCGCGGCCGTCGTGATATCCTTGAGCTTGATCGCCTTGCCCGCGACGGTGACTTGGACCGTCATCGGCGGCGTGATCTGCGCGTCGGAAAAGACGACGTCGCGCACGAACGGAAACGTTTCGTTGCATGTCGCCGACGCTGTCATCGTGACCGTCTTGTCGCTGCCGCAACAGTACTTGGTGTTGTCGAGCACCATGGCGCACGCATTGAAGAGGCAGCCCTCGACGCGAAGGCTCATGGGCAGCTCCTTGAAGTTGACAACGACGTTGAGGGCCAACGCGCCAGCGTCGTCGAACGACATGGCGAGGCTTGTCAAGCTCATCGTGTTGATGCCCGACATCCAGCGTGCGGTAACCTTGTACCAATCCGACGACGTGTCTTCGTACAGATTGCTACCAGAGTCCATGCACGGCGTCGGTGGGTTTGCCGCGCCGCAGTTGCCAATCGTCGCCGGCAGTTGCGCCGCCGTGTAGTTGGCCAGAAGCGGCTTGTAGGCGTCCAGCAGCGTTGAAAGCACTTGCGGCAATACGGGCGCCCCAAGCCCAAGGTCGGCAGGCGCAGCCATGACGGCGGCGAGGCCAACGGCAGCAGCAGCAGCGATCGCGCGCATGTCGATGTCGGGCGGAAGACGAGAAATGCCTCCAGTGTCAAACAGCAATGGTGCGACATCTGCCCGTGCCCGGTGTACGTGAGTTTCAGTATTCGAGCACTAAAATCACGCACATTTACAGGAGACATTGACAGTCTGCTTGCATTTTAATACCATACACTTGTGTGTTTTTATTGTACCGTTATTCGATAGTGTCTGCAACACGATACTCCGGGGCACGGTGTCGATTGCATGCAATTCAGTGCTGAGCCAGACGACGATCTTACCTGGGTTCTTAAAAATACACACGTATATCTATATCTATCTATTTACAATAAAACCTTTCGAATTAATGCGACCGCTGCACTTGCATCCATTTCAACTTTGACCATGCGACGAACTGCGATCGCCTGCCTCTTCGGCCTGGCAGCGCTCATGGACGCGGCCGCGCTGCCGCCGATCCTGCCGCAAGCCCTCGGTGGCGCCATCGACGCCTTCAAGCCCGTCGTCGCAGCGTATGCGGCGAGCGCGCTCCCGGCGTCCATTGGCAACTGCTCGGCCGGCGCGCCCAAGCCGTGCGAGAACATTGGCGACTTGTATGCGACGACGACGAGCCTCTACAGTGTGCGCGCGCGCTGGCTCGGAGGCCTCAACACGCTCAGCCTCGACGCGCTCAGCGTGACGTCGGACGTCAACGGCAGCATCACAGCCGCCGCCACCGTGACGTTTGCATCGTTGCCCATGAGTCTGCAAGTGGACGCGTGTCTACCAGGCGTCGGCTGCAACCCACTGCTCGACAACACGGACACGTGCTGTGGCGGCCCCAAGACCATCCAAGTGACCGCGGTCGCGACGTGCAATGAGACGTTTCCGTTTCTGCGCAACTTGACGCTGACACGCGTCCAGATTGCGCCGGCGCTTGAGATCAAGTACAACGTGAGCGGCAAGCCCGTGACGCTGCTGGACGCGACGTCGCTCGTGCAGACGCAGATCGCGACGCAGGGCTCGGCGTTCCTTCAGGCCCAAGCCATGGGCCCGATCAACGACAAGATCAAGTCGTTTTTGGCAGCACCATCTTTTGCACGCAAGAGTCGCAGCTCGCATGGCTCGCAAAGAACCCGATCTCGAGCGGCGCTGGCAGCGGTGCGACAACCGCGCCGAAAACCGTCAAGCCGTCGTCAAGTCCCGCGGTTGGCGCCGTGTGGTCGCCACTCGCTCTGGTTGCAAGCGTGGCTGCTGTCGTTTTGGTGCAGACTTAACTTGAACTACTTGGTAGTACAAAGCTTTTATTCGTTGTTGTGGGTGCTTGTGTGTATAAATTGTAGCATGAAAACAACAGAAACTACTTGATGAGAAGACTTTAATGCTATTGAAACACATGATTCTATTAGGAGGTCGACCTCTTCTATCTGTCTATCGCCGGCGCGCAATCGTGGGTTCAACCTTAAGACCAAGATTTGTGAGACCCATCATGTTGATCGTGCGCTTCTGAAGCCCCGGCGTCGTCTTGAGGCCGGTCGCCTTGGCGTACGCGTCGCCGAGCGCAACCAAATCCGGCTTGGTGAGCTTAAGGCGCTTGAGGTTCGAAACGTAGAAGCCGAGGAAGGCCTGGTACGCCTGCGCGGCCTTGGTCTTGAGCTCGTCGTTGCTTTCAATCTTGCCGAGGACCTTGTCGATAGCCGTCGTGGTCGTGGTGCCGCGGGGCTGGAAGGCCACCGTGTTGAGCGGGAGGTCGCTGAGCTCCTTGAGCAAGTTCTTCTCAAAGTCGCAGAGAATGAGCGCGCCCTCGCCTTGCTTGCCGGCGCGGCCCGTGCGCCCGACACGGTGGATGTACTGCTCCCGGTCAGTCAAGCCGACTTGGATCACGAGCGAGACGTCCGGGTAGTCGACGCCGCGCGCCGAGACGTCGGACGAAAACATGATGAGCTTGTTTCCAGAACGGAACTGCTCGGCGGTCTTGGTGCGGAACTGCTGCGACTTGCGCGAATGCATCTCGAGGATCGGAAATTTCGCGGCCTGGAAGATCGACGCCATGTAACCCGCGGCGCGCGCGGTCGGGAAGAAGACGATGACCTTGAACGCGTTCGGGCGCGCGTGGATGTGGGCCTTGAGCGCGGCCTCGATCGCGTGCAGATGCTCGTTCATGCGGCAGATCGTCACGGTCTGCGGCACGTGCGCGTTCGTTTGGTCCGTTTCGGTGCCCACCGTGTCGATAAACTTGTGGTCCTTCTTGAGCGCAAGGCGCTGGATCGACTCGAGCGACGCCGGAAGTGTCGCCGAGAACAAGATCGTTTGGCGCTTCGAGGGCAGAAACTTGAGGATCGCTTCAATGTCGTTGCGGAAGCCCATATCGAGAAGCCGATCGGCTTCGTCCAAGATGAGCATCTTTGCTTTCGGAGCTTGGCGACGATGTTGCCGTGGTCGTTCTTGAGCAAGTCCTGGAGGCGACCGGGCGTCGCGACGAGAATGTCGACAGGCAATTTGAGCTTCTTGATATCGTGTTCAACGGACGTGCCACCGACAAAGCACTGCGTTTGAATTGCGTCATGGAACGTCGTGAGCTTCTTGGCTTCAGCGTCGATCTGCGATGCAAGCTCGCGCGTCGGCGACAAGACGAGCGCCGAGATCGCGTTCGGAGGCCGAGGTGCTTTGGCGAGGACCTCGACCGTCGGCAAAAGAAACGCCATGGTCTTGCCCGAGCCCGTCTTGGACTTGGCGAGCACGTCGTGGCCATCGAGAAGCGCAGGCAGCGTCGCGTGCTGCACCTCGGTCATCGTGTCGTAGCCCATGACGTCGGTGAGCGCCTTGAGCGACGGCGACGAGATTGGCAGCGACGCGTACTTGATGTCGCTCGAGATGGATGCAAAGCTCGAGGCGGACCGGCGTCCGAGCCGGACGCAGCGAAGCTGCTGCAACATCATGCTGAAGAATGGATTCTGCCACCTTGATCTTTTGATTGGTGTCGAGAGTGCCCCGTAAAGTACGACTTCGACGCGTACTTAATCCTTGCGTGTCATCGAGTCGAACCGTCCAGTGCGTCAAGAAGGCAGTTCCCGTTGAGGCCGAGGGTCGCGTCTGCGTCGGCAACACACCACTCGAGGAGGCCACAGTGTCTCGCAACATTGTCAAGCGCATCCGAATGGGCTCCTCACTGAGGAGCCCATTCGGCGGTGAGGTTCCGACCGACGTGTACACCAAAAAACAAAACACCCCAGTTTTATTGCCTTGCCATACACACCGAAGTGAACGAGGTCGACAGGCGAATGCGCTGCGGACTACATCAATATTTAACGTTAAAACAGCTAGCTCGCAGCTCGACGTCGAATCCACCACTACTAGCTCATTGTACCCTGTCCAGCTGGAAACGGGAGATCTCATAGCACTGCTAAAGCCAATAAGCCCGTAGAAACTCCTTGCTACAATGATTGTAACGATCCACGCCTTGCGCGATCTGGAGGACATCTTGTCGGACGTCGACTTGAATTGCACGATGATGCGCGGTGACGCTGCACCATGTGCACGAACGAGTAGTGCGGCCACAATGGCGCTCCTCTTCCTTGGCTTGGTTGTGTGCCTCATGGGCGTTGGTGACGGTGCGTATCCAGATAAGGTCTGTGCGCGGACGGCGAATCGCGATCATGCTCCCATCGTTCCTGGTACACCCAGCCCCTCACCCCGACATCAATAAAATCAACCAATCAAAACGCGTGCACAGTTCCCTTCTGGCCAATCCATTGGCGTCAGCCACAGAAAAGATCGCAACACGATCTCGACGACTTGCGCGTCCATGGCTCCCTTCTTCGGTGGCTCGCTTGGGTGCATCAGTCTAACGTACATTGGTTTCTTTGCTCCATGCGTGTGGTGAAGACATGGATCACCGCAGGTATTAGGTAGTAGCCACATGTTTGCGCGCCGGGATCCATGTTCCAGGAAACACGAATCCTGGAAACGGGTTTGAACAAGCCATCGAGCCCCTGGTCGTACCTACTGCATTCTAGCATCGCACTACTTGCGATATCAGGGCGCTCGACGATGCAGCGCTTGGCTTCTGCTCCAGGGGTTGCACTGGGCGTGCGGCTGATGGGGTCGCATCATCGTGATTTTAATAGATTCCGGATACGGTAGCCTACATTGTGCCAGTGAAACGCCACAAGAGGAGGCGGTTATCCGGATAGGCTCGCGGAATATTATTTTTATATATTTCCGGCTCCGGGCGGTCCATTGTTTCGGCGTTGCGGCAATTCGTGGAAAGAACACAGGAGCGGCGACGGTCCATGGCGATTTGATGCAGCAGCAGCAGTACAAGAGCCCACCAACGACTGCGACGACGAGTACGGTACCCAACGAGCCTGCGATGGCCTTCGTGCCGCTGGCCAAGTGGTCGACGGCCGTCCCGCCGGCGACCGCCGGGGCACGTAGCCGCAATATCGACATTCCCAACTCCAAGCCGCGCCTTCGAACCAAGCCGGCCGCGGCCCCGAGCTCTGCCGTCGGCTTGAGTCGCGTCGCTGCGCCAGCGCCGGCGAAACGACCGAGCAGTGGATCGCATGCGGCAAGCTCTGCGTCGACGACAGCCGCCGGCGATGCCTGCTTCAAGTGGCATTCGCGCCCACCGCGCGGCAACACCGAGACATCAAGTACAAAGCCGTCGCACTTGACGTCGTTTCAGCGCCTCGACGACCAAGCGGCCAAGCTCAAGCGAACAAAGAAGGCGAAAAGCGTCACGGCGCCGCGCCGCCTCTCGACCGACCACATGTGGGAGTCACCGGCGTGGACACAAGGAGCACACTCGACAAGCATGAGCAAAGACGATAGCATCGCGCTCGGCCGTGGGGACTGTCACGATGTGGTGTTCCGTCCCGCGGCAACGGCAACGCTGCGTGCCCGCGAAGCCGAGCCGCCACCGCTCGCTTTTCCAGTGGATGGTTCGCGCTCCAACGACGTTGTCGAAAACTTGGCCCGTGCGCTCTTGTCAGATTGTATCAACAAGCGCCAGCGAGAAACGCTAAAGACGTTCAAGGTCGAGATCGTCGAGCCGCCGCCCGCGCCGTCCTCAAGCAGTAGTAGCAGCTGCGGCGGTGCATCGTGCTGCGGGTCGCCCAAAGAAAAGGCTGGCGCGTACGACGACAGTGGAGGCGGTCTCAGCTGCAGCTCCAGGTTCTCCTCGTCCATGTCGACCGTGATGCCTACCCTCGAGTCTTGTAGTGACGACGAACTCAACCAGCTGCATGCGATGGACCCGTCGTTTGTGTGGTACCCGCTTCCACAGCCGTCTAAAACATTGCCAACTCCGAGTAGGGACGAGAGTGGACGCCCCGATGACGCCAAGCCGTGGCGAGAGACGGCCGCGTGCCAAGACGTGGACCCGATGATGCCAACGAGTTCGCCCGAGAGCGACTGCTTTTACGAGGAAAAGTGCGTGGCTCGATCGATTTTGTCAAGTGATATCATTTCGTTGTTGTGTGCAGAGGACTCCCAAAGGAAGTACGCTACAGTCTTCCGATCGCCTACGGCACGGTCCACGAGACGTCGAAACAGTGCACGGTGCGACGACGACGACGACATCTGCTGCGACTGACAGCCTCTAGATTTGCCAATTGGCGTATGAGATTGGGTCCCACATTGTGACGCTGACGCCGTGCCAGCACTTTTTCCAGTATATATCTCGTGGGCCCGCGCCGTGCGTCACGCATCTTGCATTGCTAGTGCGCTCTGCGTCGACAAGTGGCTGTGGAACCACACGACGTGTCCGCTGTGCCGGAAGGAGGTCGTGTACGAGGCATTTGGCGGTGTGCGCGGCACGGCCTGTCCCGACGAAGACCGCGAAAGCCTCCGCAAGAAGATGCGGTCGCAGTGCGCGGAATTTCGCCCGCTCAATCCGCTCCCAGGTAGTACACATTTCTCAGTGCTCGACTGACAACGGCCTTTTTGGGGAT
Organism: Saprolegnia parasitica CBS 223.65; assembly: GCF_000151545.1. Classification (NCBI taxonomy): domain Eukaryota; phylum Oomycota; class Saprolegniomycetes; order Saprolegniales; family Saprolegniaceae; genus Saprolegnia; species Saprolegnia parasitica. Next base: position 531,997 of record NW_012156413.1, read on the forward strand.
TAGTCGAGACGCTGGATGTACATTTCTCGAGCCTTCAGCTGCACGACGCGCGGCGTCCACCCGCAGTGACCCCGCTGGACTATCTCGTGTGGTACGTGCTAGCGAGCCACTGGTATATGTCGACTCATTATGAGCGTAGTCCTGTCGCGCAGCGCACGTGGCGCAAATAGAGCCCAACGTGGCCGTCCAAACGACGACGACGAAGGCCATGTAAACACACCCGACAAAGCGGTGCCCGTGCTTGTATTAATTTAATAAGACTAAATCGTTCCTTTGGATGCATGGATCCCTCCGATACGAGTCTAGCACCACGCAGCACGGTGCCATCACTCCATCTGGAGTCTAAACAAAACAGTGCATTGGCGCTTTCAGCGTTTCTATACTTTTGTGCTTGTAGGAGCGACAAGCTCGACGAACAGTACAGCGAGAAGACCAAGATCCTCGTCCAGCAAGCGGGTGGAATGGCCGGGTACAAGGCCGCGTAAGATTCGATTTCGACATGCTCTCTTCCAGCTAATTGTTTTCGAAGTGGGGTTGTTGGCGCACTCCACCTAGTGTTAGAGCAAAACAGTGCATTCGAAACACTGTTTTCGACACAATTCTGTCGACCAATCGGCGCCACGCATGAAACAGCCAATGAGACGCGGTCTGGCAAACGCCAAATTGCCATGAGCGACAAGAGCCCCGCCGAAGTCTCGCGCCTCAACGAGGAGCTCGAGAAGCGCCACTACGAGTTCGTCTCCAACTGCGACGACGGCAATGGTACCATCCTCTCTCAATACGTCGGTGGCTGCACACAGCGGCGTAGGCGACGCGAGCGCGTGCCACAGCTACGGCGAGTGGCTGGCGGTCGTCGACAAGAACTACGACCACGCAGGTGCGCGACGCCTCTGTTGCTAGCATCTCATTCCGCGCAGGCAAAGTGTACAAGAAGAATTGCGATGAGAAGGCGTATGGTGCCTCGTGCTTCAACTATGGCCGCCTGCTTCGTACGCCATGACGTGGCTATCGATCGTTGGTCTCATACGTCCATCGATGCTAGTTGCTGGAAAGGGCGTCGAGGCCAATGACGCGGCCGCCATGCAACACTTTGGTATGGACCACGCACCCTACATGCGCATACGAACCGACTTGGGTCTGTAGAGAAGGCATGCGACGGCGGCCATACGCACGGGTGCCACCACTTGGGGCTCATGTACCTCAACGGCATGGGCGTGACCAAGGTATGCGTGCGAGAACGACGTACTGCATGTCATCGTACATGTGCGCAGGACGTGGAGAAGGGTATGGCGGCGATCGACAAGGCGTGCGCGAACGGCGAAGGCTCGAGCTGCTACCGCCTCGGGAGCATGTTCCTTACGTCGCAGTCCAAGTTTGGTCTCAAGCGCGATGTGCCGAAAGCCAAGGCGTACCTCGAACAAGCGTGCGATGCCAACTTTGCGCCGGCGTGCCACAACCTCGCTGTCATGTACAAGAAGGGTGACACGGGCGTGCCCCAGTATGCTTCCCAACCGCTGGCGCTGCTTTGTAAACGTTGTGTTTGTAGGAGCGACAAGCTCTACGAACAGTACAGCGAGAAGACCAAGATGCTCGTCCAGCAATCGGGTGGAATGGCCGGGTACAAGGCCGCGTAAGATTCGATTTTAGTCGAGCCAGAAATAATACTCCAAAATGCGATCGAGAAGCGGTGGCGGGAGATAGACCCACTGCGTCTTTCGTGCTGCGCGGGGCCACAGCGCCGAGAAGAACCCCCTTCGGTGCCGACCGGCGTTGGCGCAGAGCAGCACAAAGCAGACGTCGCGTTGCAGCTGCGGAAACCGGGGGTGCAGCAATGGCGTCCACACAACCGACCACGCCGGCGACAGCTTGTGCTGGACGTCCTCCGAGAGGCTCGACACTGCGCGATGCATCGCAGGCGCTATACACAAGAGTCAATCTCGTCGTCGCCGTGGGTGCTATAGAAGGAGACGTACGTATCGTGGTCCGACGGCAGCCATGCACGAGGAGGATCTCGAGCATGCGCGACCCTTGGCGCTGCAAGGCGAGAGCAATGGGTGACGTGCCGCATCTACACGCATGGTCCTGATTGCATGGACGGTACGATACTCATGTACATGGTAAGCGCGTTCACGTCGACGCGCGGGCTCGCGACGAGGAGACGGACAACGTCCATGTTGCCATGGTAGACGGCGAAATGCAGCGCCGTCCAGCCGTTGCCCACGTGCGCGTTGGGGTTGCACGATCGGTCGGCCAAGCAGGCCGCAATGGCGCAAACGTCGCCGGCCTTGGCGGCGGCCAAGAACGCGCGCCGATCGTCGCTGGCAGGCATGGACACGTGGCGCGTCGTCCTTTCTTCTGCGCCAAGTGGTCGCGACAAGCGAATTTCACAACCGCCGTCGTGCCGCAGCTGCTACTACTCGTTACAGGACGGTCCAGCCTGCTTCCAGTGGAGGAGGACGCGCTGCGCAATCGCACGTCTGCACACTCGGTCGTGCCGAGAAGCCGCGCTGGCACCAAGCCCGCACGTCACACCATTACATTAATATCGTACAGTATTTAATGCCTCTAGTACTACACTATTTGTCAGTTGCGATCTTCCACGATGCTGGCCGTGGTCCGGACGAAGCGGTTCAAGTCGCTGGCGGGGACGCAGACCGTCGACCTGAGCGCGCTCGGAGCGACCAACGTCGTCTGCATCTTTGGTCGCAACGGTTGCGGGAAGAGCTGCCTCGTGGACGCTATTGCCTTCGCCTTGGGCGCGCCGGCCAAGCACCTCCGGGTCCTGCGTCTCGACGAGCTCATCACGCACGGCGCGACGAAGCGCAGTGCATCCGTGGTGGCGACGCTCTGTGATGGACTTACGATCCGGCGCAAGGTCGTCGAGGGCGCAGGCCAGTCGACGTACGCCATGCGAACCGGCGACGGAGCAGCGTTTGTCGCGTGCTCGGCCGACGCTGTCCGCAGCGCCTTGCAGATGCGAGGAATCAACATGGCGGTCCAAGACCGGTTCATCATCCGACAAGCGTACGTGCTTGCTTGGAGCCTGCGCGGGCGATGATCCTACGTAGCAACACGATCGCGGTCGCGCAGTACACACCGCTGGAGCTTCTCGCCTTTTGTACGTGGACGCTATATCGGATGCCATGGGAAGCTCATGGAGGCTGGATAGGCGAGCACATCATGTACGCGTCTGGGATGCGTACATGTGGTGGCTAACGTCGATTGCAACCCCTTCCGGTCCAGTGGCACGACCAGCTACCGCCAGGAGGTGCCACTGCACATCCCACACGTCTTATATTAACACTATATCTCAACTTCTAGATCGTTGTCCTGCAACACAAGATCGACGATGACATGCATGCGCTCGCCGAGCTTGAAGCCGCGACGGTCGACTTGCAAACGCGCCAGGACCGTTTGCAGCCCTTGGTGCGGATCGCGCATTTTTCGGGGACCCGTTTGAAGCCTGCGATGGCATCTATGACGTAGGTCGACCAGTTTCTCCAATGGACCCACGCTTGGGGCCATCTCGAAGAACGCCAAGTGGCGCTCGCAGCACAGGAGCAAGACGTGCTGCACGCCCTTGTGGCGCATCTGGAGACGCACGAGAACGACGCGCTCCAGCGACATGCCCAGCTGACGGCGTCGGATGCGGCCGATGTCGTCGCGGAAGGCGAGCTCCGCGGTATGCTAGCGCAACAAGAGCGCACGCTCAGTGACGCCAACGACGGTCGGCGCATGCTGGCGCGAAAAAGAACGCAAGCCGCCTCCAAACTCGCGCACGTCCGTGCAGAGCTTGTCGTGCTTGCACGCGACGCGGATGCCGCGTCCACGGCGAGCAACCGCGTCGCCAAGAAGCTCCAAGCAGCCACAGCGTCCAAAACCAAGGTGTGGATTCCATGGCTTCGATATCCATATCTAGTGGAATACATGTAGCGCTTGCGGGACGTGAACGACGCGGAAGCAGTGGTCGTCACCCTGCGCGCCGAGATGGCAAAGTTTCCAGAGGCAGCCGATACGTCGAGCAGTGCTGCAGCCGAGTGGGTCGAACGCAAAGCCGAGTGCGGCACAGCACTCGAGCGATCGGTGGCGACGCTGGTTGGCGTTGGCTTGTGATGGGCGGCCGCGGTAAAAGTGTTTCTGCGTAGACGCGTCTTGAGGCCGAGAAGCACGCCCTCACGATAGCGCAGGACCTGTCGCAGTGCGCCGTCGCCTCCACGACGAAGGAGCTCCACGAGGCGACCATGCGCCAGACGGACGTGGCCACCAACGTCGCGGCTGCGCAAGAACGTCTGCGCGTCGCTCAAGACGAGTTGGAGGCTATCGAAAACACTCTGCGCACCCTCGAGCATGAGCGGTGGCAGGTCCAAGAAGCCACGCACGAAGCGTCGAGCGATGTGTTTCGCCGCGCTGTCGCGGTGCTACAGCGGCAACTGGGTGGTGATGCTGTCTACGGCGTTCTCTGCGACCTCGCGACGGTCGATCCGTGCCACGCAGCCGCCGTCAACAGCGTCCTCCAACGCCACTTGAAGGTCGTCGTCGTGCGCTCGCGTGACGTGGGTCTTACCATCGCCGCGCACTTTCGCACCCACCGCCTCGGCCGGGTGACGTGCGCGATCGTGGACGAGGTCGCCGGGTCGTGCGCAGACGACGGGCCGAACGCGGTCTGCCGTCTCGTTGCATGTGACGACGCCGTCCGATCCATTTTTCACAAGTACTGCCGGTCGTGGAGCGTCGTGGCGAGCTCCGAAGAGGCGTTGGCGCGACCGCGGACCAAGAATGCCAACTACGTGACGCGGAACGGCGATTTGTTTCGAAGCGACGGCGAGATCCAGGTGACGGCGCGCAACGACGCATCGGCATGGCGCATCCAGTCGAGTGCCGAGCGCACGACTGTCGTTTCCGATGCACCCCTGCAAAAGGAGCTTCGTCGTCTCGTTGGTCTCATCGACGCAGCACGCAAGACGCGATTGGTCCTCGAAGCCTCCCGAACCGAGGTACGGCGAGAGGCGCCAAAAATGCATCCGCACGCTATGTCGGTGACTAGATGCTTGGTGACGCGCAGCGATGGCAGTTGGCGTCGACAACAGCCACGGTGGCACGCACGCTTTGTGTTTATGGGTTGAACTTCGTACTAGACGTCGATGATGGCACTCGAGCGCGCGTTGCAGGGGCACCGCGCCGACGTTCTTCGACACGAGACGCAGCGGAAGCGTCTCAAGCCATTGCTGGACGCGGCACTCGCCGATCGAGACCGCTGGACGCAAGCGCTGTACCAACTCGACGCAAAACTTTGCTTGGCAACACCTGACCACATGCTGTTTGAGCGTCACCACGCCTGTGCGACGCGTCTATCTCAGGCCGAGCGCCATCTGGAGCACGCGTTTGGTGAGCTCGAGGCGCTGCCGCGATGCATTGCGGCCTTGGAGGCACAGCAGGTGCGCTACAATATGTGAACGAAACCTCACTGCCACGTAGGCGCTCTGGCGCGACAAGACAAACGAGATAGCGAGTCGGGAGGCGACGCTTCTCGATCGGCTCGAGGCGTTTACGGTAGCCATGGACGAGGCCGAAGCCCGCTGCGCCGACCAGCGCACGGCCGCCGATGCATACCGGAGCACTCTCGCTACGACGCGCGCTGAAATGGACCGTCTTGCGCAGCGTCGAAAGGCTCTGGCCCAAGAACTGGCTCGTGTGCGTGCGCGCGTGGCGCAGATTCGTGCCGACGTGCACGACTATCGTCGTCGTCTTTGTCCATGCGCAGATCGCGAGGCAAGCATGACATTTCTGGCGGCAAAAGAATCGTGGACCGACCTCGTGGCGGCGCGTACCTGCCTCGATGAAACGCGCCGGTCCGTCATTCGGTCCTGAAGCGTGTGTCGTCATCGAGGCCTAGGTTGCTCGAGCAGGAAAAGGCGACCATGTCCAAGGAGGTTCTCACAGAAGCAGCGGTCGTGCGCCACGATTTGACGGACGCCCAGACACGCGCCGAGGACCTCAACCAAGTGCTCGCGACAACACTGCAAGCCCGCAACCACCTCATGCACCAACGGTGCGTTGATGGTGCGCCTTTGGGGCTGTGCTGATTCAGGCGAATGAATCAGCTACGTGACGCTCACGGACGCACTCACGACGCTTAACGTGCATTTGCCCGAGATGTACCGGTCCCTTTGCGAGGTAGACTGGTACTTGTAAACGACATTCTACCGCAGACTCAAATAGGATGGCGACTGCTACCTCGGCTTTTCGCTCGACACGACCACGCTCTTTGGCGAAGGCATTACGTTCCACTGCAAGCCCGACGCGCAGCAGTGGCGTCCGGTGCGAGTTTTTCTATGCGTCGCGTTTTCGGAATGCCCTAGTAGTTTGGAGGCCTCTCGGGCGGCCAGCAAGTGCTCTGCGCGCTCTCGGTATCTGAACACTCGCGCAAGACACACTCATTTCTCTCGTAGCTGCTGCTGTCGTTCCAGGCCAGTTTTGTGTGCCCCATCTTTATCTGCGACGGTACGAGTGCCATCGCGAATCCCTGCGCCTCATCCGCGTTTCAAAGAATCGACGCGGCGCTGGATACGTACAACGTCCAGCGGCTCGGGAAGCTCCTGGTTGCGGCCGCAGCCAAGACGCAGTTCATCGTCGTGTCGCACCGCACCGAGATGTGGAACCAATCGAATGCGTTGGTCGGTGTCTATAGCATTGGTCACGAAGGCAGCGCGATCCTGCCTTGCCGCTTCTCTGCGCCGTAGTGTCGGCGACTTTACACGAAATCCAGGGGTGATAATTAAATTCTAGCGGATTTTCACTGAATCGTCTAGCGGATTTCATTCTAAGACCGATTCCTCGCAAACTGTACTGCGTGCGTCCTCGTCAGACTAAGTGTCGCTTGCCACGGAGTAGTCGCTTGTATCACGCAGGTTGCTCGAGCGACATGCTTTGTTGTCGCCCAACAATCGGACTTTATGCCTTTTTGGCATCGACGAGGTCGTCCTCGCCGCACGGCTTACGCAACCGCTGTCGGAGTCGCTGGAGTACCAGCGACTCCTCCTCGGCAAGCGGCACCGAGGCTCACGAGGACGCACGCCGCACGGTTTGCGAGGAATCGATCCTAGAGAGGATCCGCTAGAAATTAATTGGAAATCCGCTAGAATTTACTTGGAGAGATTTCGCAAGTCACTTCCCGTTTCCGTCTGCGGTTTTATCCTGTCATAAATTTTAAAAAATGGGAAGTCTCTGAAAACTAATCGTGAAATTCGCCTGTAAATCGATCAAAAACGGGGACCGAAGCTCCCGTCTTCGTTCAACAGGTTAAAGTACGTCAAACCGTGAGTGAGGTTTTAACCTTATTTAACCTGTCGGCATTTCGCGCCCACATCATTTTCATTTTGGCGCGATGACTGACAACCGGCCGATCTCGTCGGACGACGACCGCCCCCACCGCCCCGATCACGACGAAGACAACAACTCGGGTCACGCTTCCTCTCGAACGATTCCAGCGTCGGCGGGGACGATGGGCCAAACCACGACTTGGTGGTCTGCGGAAGACGACCTCATCCTCCTCATCCAAGCCAACAACGAGCGTCCCTTCTTGGTAGACAAGAGCAGAGGCACGGGCGGTTGTGTATGCGGCACAGAGCCTCACCACAGAGACTCACGCGACCGACCGAACATGATCATCATATCGCAGTACCGCCGAGGGTAGGCCAAGCGGTTGAGAGCAACGCAAAGGGCTTCGACAGCGAGGCATCAATCCCGACCCTCGGTGATAACGACGGCCGGGAGTTGAAGGGCACGTGAGAGGCGCGTCAAAGAAGCCACGTCAAAGCGGAAATGCAGGATTGCATCGGCGTCGTTCATCGAGTCGAGGTCGAGGCGCGTGTCCGGAACCAACGGCCGCTCAGTAACCGAGAGGAGCAGCTCGAGGAGCTGACGGCGGCGTGACGAGACATACGGCGACTGCGGCGATGGAGCACCACAAGCTCGCGGGACGACAACATCGATTATGATAAGGTTACGCTATTGCAGCAGTAGCACAAGACAAGACGAGGATGGAATTCTTTCGAATTTTTTGCGAAATCAAGTTTGAGGTAGCTCCCGTCTTCGTCTGCATTCGAATGCTGACAGAGACGGGATGTCCTGTGCGAAATCACAATTTTTACTTTTTGCGTCCCGTTTCCCTCCACATAAAATAGAACACAGATGAAACGGGCAGTGACTTGCAAAATCTGCGCAACCTCTTCCAGCCGGCGCCACAAGCAATCATACTACGTCTATTTCACAACTTAGCTAAATGCACGCAACACAGGATTTGCGATGACGCTCTAAATGGCGGTCTGCGGCGGCTCATATGGGGACGAAACTCGGTCAGCACGTTAATCAGTACGTGGCAAAAGTGCCTGCAAAGTTTGGTTTTAAGGCAAGCCGTGAAAGGCCTCCATTTTCATGTTTGTGTGTCCAAGGCATGTTCAACTTCGCACTATTTGTTGGCTTACGCAGCGCATCTGAATTCGTTTCATACGTTTCGAAGGACTCATATGTACAATCGAATAGTGCGCATGCAAGGGGTGTCGTCATGCGCCGTGAAAAGCTATGCTCTGAGCGCTACATGCGCAGAGACCCAAGCGCCCATCCGCGGCCGCGCAGCGCATTTTAATCAAATTTCAGCAAAAAAGTCATCCGGGCGGTCCGGATACGACGGTCCCTCCCGCATCATCCGCCGCAGGTTTGTATGGGCGTGACACACCCTCATTTATTATATACCCTTGCTATAGCTAATCACTCTCAAATACTAGTACTAGTGTATTTTGGCACAGTAGAGAAACCAACGTACATGCATGCAGCTGCAACCACTCCTTTAGTGTATTATGTAGCTCTGAAATCCTGGGTGTGGGGTAGCTTTACACGTTCGATCGTCAATTTGAGAAGCCCTACTAATCGCTGGTTTTGGCCGTTCAATCCAGCTGCATCCGCTCTCAGTCGAAGTCGCGACACATAACGACTATCATTTCCCTTTCCAAGCAACCTCTCCCATAAATATATTTGTGTCATAGAATCTTAAACTTTTCCCACTCCATTATGTTGACCTTATCACTCCCAATGCCAAGCTCCATCTTTTCACTTCTTATTACACCATTCTTTTAGTCCTCCTTTTTCTCATTTTTGTTCGGCCATATCTTCACCAAAAAGCCGAACAAGACCACTCGAAATGGC
>NW_012156413.1:541297-544365 GCF_000151545.1 Saprolegnia parasitica CBS 223.65
CGGACCGATGTCGGCCGCTCTGCTCTCTCGGCGCGGTGGGCGTGGTCAAGGCGCTTTTCCAATAAAATAGTAAAATCCTCATTTCTATTTTTTGTCCGGCCATATCTTCACCAAAAAGCCGAACAAGACCACTCGAAATGGCGCATTCTCACCTCCAAACTGTCCTCTATCGATATGCCAAGTTTCAGCAGATTTTTTTCGGACCGATGTCGGCCGCTTTGCTCTCTCGGCGCGGTGGGCGTGGTCAAGGCGCTTTTCCAAAAAAATCGGTAAAATGCAAAATAAATGGAGCTCGAGTTTGGGAACGACTTTCCCAATAAATATAGTCATGTGGTAGAATGCTGTGACTATTTTGCGTGGCTCTTTGGTCAGGATTGTGGTAAAAAAAAGTGTAAATATCGATTTGTGGGCGATAAAGAAGGCTTTTAGACAGTGAATGGCGCGATATGCACGTGAATGTGTAGGCACACATGAGGAGCAATGTGGTGTGTATTGATGAGACACATTGATGATGAAGTTGTAGTGTTGTGTGTGTGAGTGGGTGTAGTTGGTACATAGTCAGTGAAGCCCGTCTAGCTCAGTCGGTAGAGCGCAAGGCTCTTAACCTTGTGGTCGTGGGTTCGAGCCCACGGTGGGCGATCATTACTTTTCCTTTCCATTATGTTCACCTTATCACTCCCAATGCCAAGCTCCATCTTTCACTTCTTATTACACCATTCTTTAGTCCTCCTTTTCTCATTTTGTTCGGCCATATCTTCACCAAAAAGCCGAACAAGACCACTCGAAATGGCGCATTCTCACCTCCAAACTGTCCTCTATCGATATGCCAAGTTTCAGCAGATTTTTTTGACCGATGTCGGCCGCTTTGCTCTCTCGGCGCGGTGGGCGTGGTCAAGGCGCTTTTCCAAAAATCGGTAAAATGCAAAATAAATGGAGCTCGAGTTTGGAAACGACTTTCCCAATAAATATAGTCATGTGGTAGAATGCTGTGACTATTTTGCGTGGCTCTTTGGTCAGGATTGTGGTAAAAAGTGTAAATATTGATTTGTGGGCGATAAAGAAGGCTTTTAGACAGTGAATGGCGCGATATGCACGTGAATGTGTAGGCACACATGAGGAGCAATGTGGTGTGTATTGATGAGACACATTGATGATGAAGTTGTAGTGTTGTGTGTGTGAGTGGGTGTAGTTGGTACATAGTCAGTGAAGCCCGTCTAGCTCAGTGTCAATCGGGATGTGTCTTAACCTTGTGGTCGTGGGTTCGAGCCCCACGGTGGGCGATCATTACTTTTCCTTCCATTATGTTCACCTTATCACTCAGGGAAACACTTGTTTGGAGTCAGTGGATAAATAGACCATTCTTTTAGTCCTCCTTCTCATTTTTGTTCGGCCGGCCATATCTGACATAAATACGCGGCAATAAATAGGCGCGCGGCGAGCGGGACGCGACTTTTCGGACCGATGTCGGCCGCTTGCTCTCTCGGCGCGGTGGCGTGGTCAAGGCGCTTTTCTAAAATGCAAAATAAATGGAGCTCGAGTTTGGAAACGACTTTCCCAATAAATATAGTCATGTGGTAGAATGCTGTGACTATTTTGCGTGGCTCTTTGGTCAGGATTGTGGTAAAAAAAAGTGTTGATTTGTGGGCGATAAAGAAGGCTTTTAGACAGTGAATGGCGCGATATGCACGTGAATGTGTAGGCACACATGAGGAGCAATGTGGTGTGTATTGATGAGACACATTGATGATGAAGTTGTAGTGTTGTGTGTGTGAGTGGGTGTAGTTGGTACATAGTCAGTGAAGCCCGTCTAGCTCAGTGTCAATCGCAAGGCTCTTAACCTTGTGGTCGTGGGTTCGAGCCCCACGGTGGGCTTCCTTTCCATTATGTTCACCTTATCACTCCCAATGCCAAGCTCCATCTTTCACTTCTTATTACAGTCCTCCTTTTTCTCATTTTTGTTCGGCCATATCTTCACCCTTCACCAAAGCCGAACAAGACCACTCGAAATGGCGCATTCTCACCTCCAAACTGTCCTCTATCGATATGCCAAGTTTCAGCAGATTTTTCGGACCGATGTCGGCCGCTTTGCTCTCTCGGCGCGGTGGGTTCTTTTAGTCCTCCTTTTTCTCATTTTTGTTCGGCCATATCTTCACCAAAAAGCCGAACAAGACCACTCGAAATGGCGCATTCTCACCTCCAAACTGTCCTCTATCGATATGCCAAGTTTCAGCAGATTTTTTCGGACCGATGTCGGCCGCTTTGCTCTCTCGGCGCGGTGGGCGTGGTCAAGGCGCTTTTCCAAAAAATCGGTAAAATGCAAAATAAATGGAGCTCGAGTTTGGAAACGACTTTCCCAATAAATATAGTCATGTGGTAGAATGCTGTGACTATTTTGCGTGGCTCTTTGGTCAGGATTGTGGTAAAAAGTGTAAATATCGATTTGTGGGCGATAAAAGAAGGCTTTTAGACAGTGAATGGCGCGATATGCACGTGAATGTGTAGGCATGGGTGTGGGGTAGCTTTACACGTTCGATCGTCAATTTGAGAAGCCCTACTAATCGTTGTGTGTGTGAGTGGGTGTAGTTGGTACATAGTCAGTGAAGCCCGTCTAGCTCAGTCGGTAGAGCGCAAGGCTCTTAACCTTGTGGTCGTGGGTTCGAGCCCCACGGTGGCGATCATTACTTTTTCCTTTCCATTATGTTCACCTTATCACTCCCAATGCCAAGCTCCATCTTTCACTTCTTATTACACCATTCTTTTAGTCCTCCTTTTCTCATTTTGTTCGGCCATATCTTCACCAAAAGCCGAACAAGACCACTCGAAATGGCGCATTCTCACCTCCAAACTGTCCTCTATCGATGTGCCAAGTTTCAGCAGATTTTTTTCGGACCGATGTCGGCCGCTCTGCTCTCTCGGCGCGGTGGGCGTGGTCAAGGCGCTTTTCCAATAAAATAGTAAAATCCTCATTTCTATTTTTTGTCCGGCCATATCTTCACCAAAAAGCCGAACAAGACCACTCGAAATGGCGCATTCTCACCTCCAAACTGTCCTCTATCGATATGCCAAGT
>NW_012156413.1:544465-545626 GCF_000151545.1 Saprolegnia parasitica CBS 223.65
TCTCTCGGCGCGGTGGGCGTGGTCAAGGCGCTTTTCCAAAAAAATCGGTAAAATGCAAAATAAATGGAGCTCGAGTTTGGAAACGACTTTCCCAATAAATATAGTCATGTGGTAGAATGCTGTGACTATTTTGCGTGGCTCTTTGGTCAGGATTGTGGTAAAAAAAGTGTAAATATCGATTTGTGGGCGATAAAAGAAGGCTTTTAGACCGTGAATGGCGCGATATGCACGTGAATGTGTAGGCACACATGAGGAGCAATGTGGTGTGTATTGATGAGACACATTGATGATGAAGTTGTAGTGTTGTGTGTGTGAGTGGGTGTAGTTGGTACATAGTCAGTGAAGCCCGTCTAGCTCAGTCGGTAGAGCGCAAGGCTCTTAACCTTGTGGTCGTGGGTTCGAGCCCCACGGTGGGCGATCATTACTTTTTTCCTTTCCATTATGTTCACCTTATCACTCCCAATGCCAAGCTCCATCTTTTCACTTCTTATTACACCATTCTTTTAGTCCTCCTTTTTCTCATTTTTGTTCGGCCATATCTTCACCAAAAAGCCGAACAAGACCACTCGAAATGGCGCATTCTCACCTCCAAACTGTCCTCTATCGATGTGCCAAGTTTCAGCAGATTTTTTTTCGGACCGATGTCGGCCGCTCTGCTCTCTCGGCGCGGTGGGCGTGGTCAAGGCGCTTTTCCAATAAATAGTAAAATCCTCTATTTCTATTTTTTGTCCGGCCATATCTTCACCAAAAAGCCGAACAAGACCACTCGAAATGGCGCATTCTCACCTCCAAACTGTCCTCTATCGATATGCCAAGTTTCAGCAGATTTTTTTTTCGGACCGATGTCGGCCGCTTTGCTCTCTCGGCGCGGTGGGCGTGGTCAAGGCGCTTTTCCAAAAAATCGGTAAAATGCAAAATAAATGGAGCTCGAGTTTGGAAACGACTTTCCCAATAAATATAGTCATGTGGTAGAATGCTGTGACTATTTGCGTGGCTCTTTGGTCAGGATTGTGGTAAAAGTGTAAATATTGTGGGCGATAAAGAAGGCTTTTAGACAGTGAATGGCGCGATATGCACGTGAATGTGTAGGCACACATGAGGAGCAATGTGGTGTGTATTGATGAGACACATTGATGATGAAGTTGTAGTGTTGTGTGTGTG
>NW_012156413.1:545726-546466 GCF_000151545.1 Saprolegnia parasitica CBS 223.65
TATAGTCATGTGGTAGAATGCTGTGACTATTTTGCGTGGCTCTTTGGTCAGGATTGTGGTAAAAAAGTGTAAATATCGATTTGTGGGCGATAAAAGAAGGCTTTTAGACAGTGAATGGCGCGATATGCACGTGAATGTGTAGGCACACATGAGGAGCAATGTGGTGTGTATTGATGAGACACATTGATGATGAAGTTGTAGTGTTGTGTGTGTGAGTGGGTGTAGTTGGTACATAGTCAGTGAAGCCCGTCTAGCTCAGTCGGTAGAGCGCAAGGCTCTTAACCTTGTGGTCGTGGGTTCGAGCCCCACGGTGGGCGATCATTACTTTTTTCCTTTCCATTATGTTCACCTTATCACTCCCAATGCCAAGCTCCATCTTTTCACTTCTTATTACACCATTCTTTTAGTCCTCCTTTTTCTCATTTTTGTTCGGCCATATCTTCACCAAAAAGCCGAACAAGACCACTCGAAATGGCGCATTCTCACCTCCAAACTGTCCTCTATCGATATGCCAAGTTTCAGCAGATTTTTTTTTCGGACCGATGTCGGCCGCTTTGCTCTCTCGGCGCGGTGGGCGTGGTCAAGGCGCTTTTCCAAAATCGGTAAATGCAAAATAAATGGAGCTCGAGTTTGGAAACGACTTTCCCAATAAATATAGTCATGTGGTAGAATGCTGTGACTATTTTGCGTGGCTCTTTGGTCAGGATTGTGGTAGGGTAAAAAAAAAGTAGGTAAATATT
>NW_012156413.1:546566-547263 GCF_000151545.1 Saprolegnia parasitica CBS 223.65
AAATGGAGCTCGAGTTTGGAAACGACTTTCCCAATAAATATAGTCATGTGGTAGAATGCTGTGACTATTTTGCGTGGCTCTTTGGTCAGGATTGTGGTAAAAAAAGTGTAAATATTGATTTGTGGGCGATAAAAGAAGGCTTTTAGACAGTGAATGGCGCGATATGCACGTGAATGTGTAGGCACACATGAGGAGCAATGTGGTGTGTATTGATGAGACACATTGATGATGAAGTTGTAGTGTTGTGTGTGTGAGTGGGTGTAGTTGGTACATAGTCAGTGAAGCCCGTCTAGCTCAGTCGGTAGAGCGCAAGGCTCTTAACCTTGTGGTCGTGGGTTCGAGCCCCACGGTGGGCGATCATTACTTTTTTCCTTTCCATTATGTTCACCTTATCACTCCCAATGCCAAGCTCCATCTTTTCACTTCTTATTACACCATTCTTTTAGTCCTCCTTTTTCTCATTTTTGTTCGGCCATATCTTCACCAAAAAGCCGAACAAGACCACTCGAAATGGCGCATTCTCACCTCCAAACTGTCCTTTCATTTTTTGTCCGGCCATATCTTCACCAAAAAGCCGAACAAGACCACTCGAAATGGCGCATTCTCACCTCCAAACTGTCCTCTATCGATATGCCAAGTTTCAGCTAGATTTTTTTTCGGACCGATGTCGGCCGCTTTGCTCTCTCGGCGCGGTGGG
>NW_012156413.1:547363-548077 GCF_000151545.1 Saprolegnia parasitica CBS 223.65
AAATGCAAAATAAATGGAGCTCGAGTTTGGAAACGACTTTCCCAATAAATATAGTCATGTGGTAGAATGCTGTGACTATTTTGCGTGGCTCTTTGGTCAGGATTGTGGTAAAAAAAAGTGTAAATATTGATTTGGTGGGCGATAAAAGAAGGCTTTTAGACAGTGAATGGCGCGATATGCACGTGAATGTGTAGGCACACATGAGGAGCAATGTGGTGTGTATTGATGAGACACATTGATGATGAAGTTGTAGTGTTGTGTGTGTGAGTGGGTGTAGTTGGTACATAGTCAGTGAAGCCCGTCTAGCTCAGTCGGTAGAGCGCAAGGCTCTTAACCTTGTGGTCGTGGGTTCGAGCCCCACGGTGGGCGATCATTTACTTTTTCCTTTCCATTATGTTCACCTTATCACTCCCAATGCCAAGCTCCATCTTTTCACTTCTTATTACACCATTCTTTTAGTCCTCCTTTTTCTCATTTTTGTTCGGCCATATCTTCACCAAAAAGCCGAACAAGACCACTCGAAATGGCGCATTCTCACCTCCAAACTGTCCTCTATCGATATGCCAAGTTTCAGCAGATTTTTTTTTCGGACCGATGTCGGCCGCTTTGCTCTCTCGGCGCGGTGGGCGTGGTCAAGGCGCTTTTCCAAAAAATCGGTAAAATGCAAAATAAATGGAGCTCGAGTTTGGAAACGACTTTCCCAATAAATATAGT
>NW_012156413.1:548177-549617 GCF_000151545.1 Saprolegnia parasitica CBS 223.65
TTTTTTGTCCGGCCATATCTTCACCAAAAAGCCGAACAAGACCACTCGCAAGGCTCTTAACCTTGTGGTCGTGGGTTCGAGCCCCACGGTGGGCGATCATTACTTTTTTCCTTTCCATTATGTTCACCTTATCACTCCCAATGCCAAGCTCCATCTTTTCACTTCTTATTACACCATTCTTTTAGTCCTCCTTTTTCTCATTTTTGTTCGGCCATATCTTCACCAAAAAGCCGAACAAGACCACTCGAAATGGCGCATTCTCACCTCCAAACTGTCCTCTATCGATATGCCAAGTTTCAGCACTTTTCCTTTCCATTATGTTCACCTTATCACTCCCAATGCCAAGCTCCATCTTTTCACTTCTTATTACACCATTCTTTTAGTCCTCCTTTTTCTCATTTTTGTTCGGCCATATCTTCACCAAAAAGCCGAACAAGACCACTCGAAATGGCGCATTCTCACCTCCAAACTGTCCTCTATCGATATGCCAAGTTTCAGCAGATTTTTTTTTCGGACCGATGTCGGCCGCTTTGCTCTCTCGGCGCGGTGGGCGTGGTCAAGGCGCTTTTCCAAAAAATCGGTAAAATGCAAAATAAATGGAGCTCGAGTTTGGAAACGACTTTCCCAATAAATATAGTCATGTGGTAGAATGCTGTGACTATTTTGCGTGGCTCTTTGGTCAGGATTGTGGTAAAAAAAGTGTAAATATCGATTTGTGGGCGATAAAAGAAGGCTTTTAGACCGTGAATGGCGCGATATGCACGTGAATGTGTAGGCACACATGAGGAGCAATGTGGTGTGTATTGATGAGACACATTGATGATGAAGTTGTAGTGTTGTGTGTGTGAGTGGGTGTAGTTGGTACATAGTCAGTGAAGCCCGTCTAGCTCAGTCGGTAGAGCGCAAGGCTCTTAACCTTGTGGTCGTGGGTTCGAGCCCCACGGTGGGCGATCATTACTTTTTTCCTTTCCATTATGTTCACCTTATCACTCAAGACCGTACAGACTCGTCGGGTGGCATCAGCACCCTGCGCGAAACCTAGTGCACATCGAACGAAGTGTCGAGGTCGAGGCAGCGTGGATGTTTGGCCTGGAGAGCGGTATACGGGGCACGTCGGAAGAGCATCGCGATAGCATCCTTGGTGGCCGTCGCGTCGGGGTCGTCGGCGTTTTGGAGGCGTAGCCAGCGGCGGACTGTCGTCATCCACAGGATGAACGAGAGCTCGACGAGGGCACGTTTGGGAGGAACCGAGATCGTCCGGTGCTTGTAGTCGTTGCGGTGACGCCAAACGAGGTGCATCATGACGCCTGACAGCATCACCCAGAGTCGGAAGAAGGCGTCCTTGTACCGGCGGCCTTCGTGATTGACCGAGAACGAGTCGACGTTGGAAAGGTCGTACCACGTGAGGCCAACGCCAAAGTGGCTCCACGCCAGTTGGTG
>NW_012156413.1:564161-564985 GCF_000151545.1 Saprolegnia parasitica CBS 223.65
TTGGTACATAGTCAGTGGAAGCCCGTCTAGCTCAGTCGGTAGAGCGCGAAGGCTCTAACTTGTGGTCGTGGGTTCGAGCCCCACGGTGGGCGATCATTACTTTGTTCCTTTACATTATGTTCACATTATCACTCACAATGACCAAGCTCCGTCTTTTCACTTCTTATTACACCATTCTATTAGTCCTCCTTTTTCTCATTTTTGTTCGGCCATATCTTCACCAAAAAGCCGAACAAGACCACTCGAAATGGCGCATTCTCACCTCCAAACTGTCCTCTATCGATGTGCCAAGTTTCAGCAGATTTTTTTTCGGACCGATGTCGGCCGCTCTGCTCTCTCGGCGCGGTGGGCGTGGTCAAGGCGCTTTTCCAATAAAATAGTAAAATCCTCATTTCTATTTTTTGTCCGGCCATATCTTCACCAAAAAACCGAACAAGACCACTCGAAATGGCGCATTCTCACCTCCAAACTGTCCTCTATCGATATGCCAAGTTTCAGCAGATTTTTTTTTCGGACCGATGTCGGCCGCTTTGCTCTCTCGGCGCGGTGGGCGTGGTCAAGGCGCTTTTCCAAAAAATCGGTAAAATGCAAAATAAATGGAGCTCGAGTTTGGAAACGACTTTCCCAATAAATATAGTCATGTGGTAGAATGCTGTGACTATTTTGCGTGGCTCTTTGGTCAGGATTGTGGTAAAAAAAGTGTAAATATCGATTTGTGGGCGATAAAAGAAGGCTTTTAAACCGTGAATGGCGCGATATGCACGTGAATGTGTATAGCTAACAGGAGGAGCAATGTGGTGTGTATTGATGAGACACATTGATGA
>NW_012156413.1:568269-569072 GCF_000151545.1 Saprolegnia parasitica CBS 223.65
TTTTTTTCGGACCGATGTCGGCCGCTCTGCTCTCTCGGCGCAGTGGGCGTGGTCAAGGCGCTTTTCCAATAAAATAGTAAAATCCTCATTTCTATTTTGTCCGGCCATATCTTCACCAAAAAGCCGAACAAGACCACTCGAAATGGCGCATTCTCACCTCCAAACTGTCCTCTATCGATATGCCAAGTTTCAGCAGATTTTTTTTTCGGACCGATGTCGGCCGCTTTGCTCTCTCGGCGCGGTGGGCGTGGTCAAGGCGCTTTTCCAAAAAATCGGTAAAATGCAAAATAAATGGAGCTCGAGTTTGGAAACGACTTTCCCAATAAATATAGTCATGTGGTAGAATGCTGTGACTATTTTGCGTGGCTCTTTGGTCAGGATTGTGGTAAAAAAAGTGTAAATATCGATTTGTGGGCGATAAAAGAAGGCTTTTAGACCGTGAATGGCGCGATATGCACGTGAATGTGTAGGCACACATGAGGAGCAATGTGGTGTGTATTGATGAGACACATTGATGATGAAGTTGTAGTGTTGTGTGTGTGAGTGGGTGTAGTTGGTACATAGTCAGTGAAGCCCGTCTAGCTCAGTCGGTAGAGCGCAAGGCTCTTAACCTTGTGGTCGTGGGTTCGAGCCCCACGGTGGGCGATCATTACTTTTTTCCTTTCCATTATGTTCACCTTATCACTCCCAATGCCAAGCTCCATCTTTTCACTTCTTATTACACCATTCTTTTAGTCCTCCTTTTTCTCATTTTTGTTCGGCCATATCTTCACCAAAAAGCCGAACAAGACCACTCGAAATGG
>NW_012156414.1:0-815 GCF_000151545.1 Saprolegnia parasitica CBS 223.65
GTCTCAGAAGCTGCCGCAGTACGAAGCCATGGCCAAGCGCGTGCTCCACGTACGTGACTCGTTTCTGCACCCCCGAAATTTCGGATCATCGGTCTGTATAGACGATCAACCGCACCGAGTCGGGCGGCTCATCATACGAAGTGCTCAGTCGTTTGATGCCACCCATCGCGCTGCTTCGCCCCAACTCCAAGGACGCCAACGCCCTCGTCGTGGACATAGACGTTGGGCCGTACGAAGCGGAGGCGCACGTGTGGTGCGTCGGCCTGCGCGTCCGCCTCCGTACGTCGACCGCCTACGTCGTTTGCGACGCCGACGACCCGACCGACGAGTGGTGTGCCATCGACGTGGCCTATCGCAACCGCCTCGCATTTGCGTTCGGCGAGAGCCCGTACACGTCTACCTCGAATGGCGCGCGCGTCGATCGGGCGCGCATCTCGCTGTCGGTCATAAGTTAGAATTTACCATAGACGAGTGTGTCTAATCGCTGCACGTGCACGGCGAGGTCGCGGTTGCGGTGCGCCAGCCGCAGCTGCTCGTTGGTGAGGAGGCGGACTTCGTCTTTGGCGATCTGGAGTTCGTCGCGGAGCTGCGTCACCTACACACATATATCTATACATGCTTTGGTACCGACGACGCAAATACTACCTCGTCTTGCTTTTGCCGTGCGACCGCCTTCCACTCGTCGCGCTCGGCGGCCACCTCGCGCAGCTGGGCCGCGAGCTCTAGCCATGGGCCATGCAACACTTATGCGCTACGAATGCGAGGTGGTACCTTGCTTCTCGGCGCTCGAGAGACGCACGGTATCGTTAGCGTTG
>NW_012156414.1:8803-26617 GCF_000151545.1 Saprolegnia parasitica CBS 223.65
CGATGCTTGGTCGAAGACGTACATCAACGTCGAGCAGATGTGCACCGTTTTTGCGCACGAGCGTGTTGCATCTGCTCGACGGTGATGTACGTCTTCGAGCAAGCATCGATGTCCGAATCAATGCCCGAGTACCCCGGCAAGTGGATCGATATCTCCTCTCGCCTCAGTGCGGTCGTGGCCAAGCCGACGGATGGCGTCTGAGCCAAAGCGTGGATTTAATAATATGTCTGCATTTTGCCGGGTTCGAAGTGGGGCCAGCAGACTAACACACTACGCACGCATTATTAATAGTTAGACACGAGTAACTTCGATGAATGATTACTAATTGATTCGCAATGATTAACCAGTGAGTCACTCGCCGTCCCATCATGGGATGTCACCCGGAGCCGCATCGGCGGGCCTATCCGGATACTAGCCGAGGAGACCAGCTCAACTTGCAAGACCGATTTGGCGGAGATGCGTGTGTATGTCCTATCGAAGCGACCGCGTCAACGCGACGACTCGTTCAATACTCTAGCCGCGACATCACTGCATGTAGCCCATGAGGTTGTTCAGGCAGGGACATGGTACATCATCCTTCCTGAATTCAACCATTATGGGGTCGCAGGACCCTACTTTTTGCCGCCACTGCCGCCTTGGTTGCCGCCTAAGTTGTTGCCTTGCTTGCCGACGCCGCCGCTCATGTTGCCCGTCGTGTGGGCGCCGCCGTGGGCGTGAGGCTCGGGCTTGTGCCCGCCGTCGTGGTGCTTGGTCGTGTTGGGCCACCCCGTCGCGTTGCTCTGGCCGCCGCCGTGGTCGTTTCCGTGTGGCATCGTTCCTTTTTCAAAGTGAGCGCAGCGAATTGTCTGCGCTGCAGAGCCGTTGGCTCGTGTCCCACGTCTCGAGAAGCTTCGAAACCCTTTGCGCTCGACCAAACCGCAACGCGGAGTCAGGTTCTCACTGCCTTGCCAAAGCACGGTTGCGTCTTGTCGCTCGGCACCAAAAGCTCGGCGCCCCATCCCACCCGTATCGAGAGCGACAATATATGTCGAGTGGAACTATCTATCCTGTTGCCAAGGTAGGTAGGTAGCCTCATTCTGCTGCTGAACGGCGAAACGTTCATTGAGATTTCATTCGCCACTCGCGCGACTGTATTGCAAATTTCGCGTGTCACCTCAATGCATTCGTTGCTTGGTTCGTTCCCGTGGCAACCTCGGCGTCGCGTCTCGCAGTCTTGCCGGCCACCGCAGATGTATGTTGGCACCACCCGTCGAATTACGCGCAACCGTGCTTGGCTGATGCTAGACGAGCGCCAAATGCTCGCGCGACCCCCTCAGCTACACGTTCTTCATCGCATTGGCGTCGATACGCCAGTGATCCATGACGACCAGCAAGAGCAATAGAGCAATATGAGAAGAGGCACTTGGTGCTCGCAATCCCTCCAAGCATATAGTACGGAAGATAGAAGGGTGTACAACCGAATCAGCAATAGGTTGAGCCAACGGCGGTTCAATTCCCGGCAAGCGGGAAGATCAAATATCAGCAAGATGGTGCGAAGGCAGTTCGGTGATTGGTTGGCGAGCGACAAGTCCGTAAGACGAGGTTCGTGCTGGCTTCTGCTGTAGGCAGGGTTGTGTCGGCACATTCTGCACACAAACGTAAGGCAACAAGCAAGACGGCGACAGTGACGATCATCCTGGTACCGCACCCTTGTTGGCATGAGTTGTTCCAGTTTCTATTGGAGCAGTGAGTGCAGTTGTATCGACCTTGGTTTCGTCCAACGGCGCGTTCGTGTCGCTTGCCTGCTTGATACCTCGTACAACACAGTATTGCATGCATTGCCCATGGTTCCTTCGCTCAGGGGGATGCATTACCGCAGCACCTCGGGGGAGGTGTGGCTTGGCGGAGATTGAAACGAGTCGTTGGTTTCGCTGAGTCGCCTTCTTGAAAAGTCCGATTCGACTCCTTGCAGGCGCGAAAGACATATAGTTAGCGCAGTCAGCGGCTCGTTTGACGCAGGCAAGCTTGCCTTGATGGTCGACGAGTCGAACGACGTAGAGGAAGGTACCGACCCTCGAGCGACAGCGCGGTAGTCTCGACCACGACCTTTGCTTCAACGTTACCCCGAATGTACCGCACTGCTGGCAGTAGAGTTACGCGGCGGCTGCATCAATGTGCGCGGACAAAATCCGGAATCCGGATATGGTAACATATATCCGGATGATGTTGGTTGATGACATCGCCGTGACATCGGCTGTGATGACGGGCAATTGTGCACGTGGTTCGTGAAGTAAAATACAGATCATTGGAAATGAAATGCAGTGATACCACTGTCGGCTCTCTTCGTTCGGTTGAGGGACTTGGTCTAGGAAGACGGAGACTGGAGCGCGATCCGCGGACGTCCGCGCGACCATTCGTGTTGCGCGAGAAGCCGACGAAGAGCGGGCTGCTCGGACTCTTGAACGAGGCTGTCGTGCACGTGCAGCGTGTCGCCGATTCGTCCATGGGCTTGCGGTGGTACGCCTCCACTTGATCACGGGCAGTTACACGCATCTCGGCCGGTGAAACTGTTCGAAAGGAACAGCTGGAGAGGTAACGAACCCTTAATTGCCCCCTAAAACCATCGATAGAGGCGGGGCGACTGTATGCACGCAGCCTGTGATTGGTCGGTGCTCCATTGCAACCTCCCCTTTCCCAAACTTCGATTTCGAAGTTCGACAATTAAAAACCCATCGACCCTTGGCGTAATATCCCATCCCAATACCCTCCCCTCCTTCCCCGAGGGCTTACGGAGCCCCGCTAACTCTCCCTCTCCCCCCAAACAACCCCACCGACCTCCTCCTCCTTCCCCAACGCCCTCCCCAACCTCACGCTTCAACTCTGCTTCCTCAACTACCCCTTCCCCGAAATAACAGGTTAGGAGTCCCAGGAATATTATTACTACGACAGATGTGGAGTGTCGCAATGGTTTTAGGGGGCAATTAAGCAGCCCTGGAGAGGTATCCTACATAAAGACGGAAGGCGATCGTCCTACGGCGCCGACCGCCTTCATCTTCGTGCATTCGTGATATCTCGCACTCGAAACTCGCTCATGTCGTATCGACCGACTGTATTGGGATGCTTTTGCCGCGCGATTGGACACGGTATAGATCGTATATCTTTTCTGTTCAAAAAAAGTACTCGGTGCTTCGCTGGAGCGAATATAGCACCATTGCACTGTGGTTGTGTACATAAAAACTGTTTTGGGGCCAACGCTTCGCAAAGCAAGGACCACCGCCATAAAAGCCGGTCCAAAATGTCCAACGACTGGCTACAGCAATGTTCGGCAGAGAATTGACACATCGGCTTGCTACGTGTCTTTGCGTGATCGTACGAAAGCACCGTGTACAGTGCTCGGTCTGCGCACGAGAAGAATGTTTCGTGTGTCCAGAGGAAGCGTCTCTTCCAGCACCTCCTGCAACGCGATTGGCTGCTGGCGACACTGCCTTCCGACACGGTGCCCTGAAACCGCCGAAGAAGATACCATGGTCTCTAGTTACGCCCCAGCAGATCCCACCTTAATCGTTCGACGCTCATTCGAAGTTTCGCCCAGGTCTGTCGTCCTCAACACTCAAGGCGATACACGGTAGCCTGGCACCATATCGCCGACCACCTGCGCGACCGCAAGACCTTTTGCGCACTTTGCTTGCGACTCGACCCAAGCGACTAGTGCTACAAATTGTAAACATCGGCTCGTTATTGGTGGGCAGCGGCTTGTGATTAGTAAAGTAACCGTCTCCTTTGGCCTTCTATATTTTTTACCACAAACGACGTGGCACGCGTGATCTTTTCTCTCGCAAGGGTCAGTCACACCACCGACGCTTCAGCTCACTTACCATTTCTCCCCACACGACATGCAACGCTTTGTCAAGACCTCGACGCTAGCAACCACGTCGGACGGCGCCGTCCTGCTTGCCTACGACACCGACCGCGCCACCATGTGCGTCATCAAGCGTACGCGCCTCGCTCGCTCGACGCACGCCGCCATCGCGAGCGAAGTGCGCGCCTACGACCTTCTTCAAGCCAAGGCAGCGACAACATCCGACCACGTCCTGCGCTGCTACGGCAGCCACATGGACCGCAAGCGCACGCACCACTACCTCCTCCTCGAGCACTGCGCCAAAGGCGATTTGTACAACCACCTGCATGATCTGTCCATGCACAAATGCACGCCCGAGCTCGCGCAGCAGTATTTCATGCAGATCGCGCGTGGTCTTGCGGCCATCCATAGCTGCGGCCTCGCCCACCGCGATCTCTCGCTCGAAAATGTCTTTGTCGATGCCAACGGCAAACTCAAGATTGGCGACTTTGGCCTCGCGACGCCGCTCGCTGCAACGGCAACACATGCCGTCGGGAAGAGCTACTACATGGCGCCCGAGATGCACACCGGTGGCGACTACAGCGCGGCGACCGTCGACGCCTGGTCGCTTGGCATCGTGCTCTGGATGCTGCTCACCGGCGTCCCACTCGTCGAGTCGTCGTCCGAGGCCGACGAAGTGTTTGGCTTTCTCCAGCGCGTTGGTATCCGGACACTTATCCGCGCGTGGGGACTGGCACTGCCAAGCGACGCTGTCGAGATGCTGGCGCTGCTCTTGGTCGCGGACCCGGCACTGCGACCGTCTATGGCCACGGTGGTGCAGCATGCGTACTGCCAGCCGCGTACCACGGGTGACGTGTCGTTGCGGTAGAAAGGTCGATTTTGAGCTTGTAAAATTGGTTGTTTGTCGTTCCGATAGAATAGTTCTTGAGCGGTTGTTGCCACAAGATTTAATTTTTGATGTTTTTGCTCAATTTTTCTTGTCGATAAGCGGCTGCCATGGCACTCCGCCATAGTCGTCTATGGTGGTGGTGGACGTATCGCATGCACCCACGACAGAGAAATTGTCGTATCCCCTTGGGGCAGACCACGTTCTTGAAGTGCTTCAATCGACACGCAATATTGTTTTTCGAGCATGCCAGCACCATCGACTCTCAATCCATCCCCATCAATGTCTCATATCGTTTCGATCGAACTACCGGTAGGCGTGAGTGCGTCGACATCCTTTTGGCACGCTTCGAGACCAGGAAAAATCTACTAGTACTACTACTTGACCGGTACAGCACATTTGTTGGAGTACCTGCGCCGACCGCCACGACCGACACTGTCGACCTCGACGTAGCAGCCACGGGAGCGTGCCACGTAGGATGGCGCTTGATAATGTGAAGTGCAATGGTTAACACTATTGACGGGTCTTAAGATCGTTTTATCTTAGTGGCAGCGAGAACTGGTAGAAACGACGAGTTACTTGAATGCTACAGGTAATATCTTCGAGGCCATTCGTATTTTTTTTTGTGAAATGAATAAAGATAAGAAAAAGTATAAAGCAAACGACTTCTCATAACACCAGCGCCCGCTCACACCGTCTTGGAATAGCAACGGTGGACGTTCATCAAGAGCCAGCAACTCAAAACTCAATTCGAGTTTCTGGCCGACATCCCGAGTCATCGGACGTGGTCACATACGATCATCAAAGTCATTTGTGATGTCAACTTTGAAAACAAAGTAAAACTGAACGAACTTTAGAATTTGATCCTGTAAAAGTACGGTCTTAATTCCTGATTGTGACCGTATTTTGGCATTGCTACGTCTCGAAAAGCACGCGTTCCTCATGTAGGCTCAAGCAAATGCACCTCAAGACGAATCCGATACCGTGATTTTGACATGGCGCGTAGAAATCCGCATAAAACCAGCTGATTCCGCATACGATCCGATGGTTTTGCAGGAAGTAGCGTATATTTACGGTAAAAGTGGTCATGGCAGCGTCGTTTTGAATGGCAACACCATATCTCGCTTCCGAATCACACTATCTCTAGAAATGCATATAGTGTGTGTACTGCATTGGCAAATTTGAATTTGAACCAGGATCATTTCGGACCGAGGACCGAAACGTACGCTTCAAACAGGCTTTTTGCCACCTTCGCAGCTCAAGCCAACCTGCGAGAGAACCAACGCCAATGCCAGACTCTTGCAAGACCTCAGATAACACGCTACATATCGCTATCAATATCGCTATCGTGCAGTCCGTCAGCATGCCTGCGGCGTCGACGCGTCACCAACCCTCGGCAAAAGGTGTGACGACAGCAGCAGCTCCCTCGCGCGTACCGATCGTCGTTAGGAATTAGACCATACTAGTACGGGACAACAGACGCGTGCTGCCGTCTACGTCTCGTCGTCGCTAGCTGTCGACATGCGAGACGAAGCCGGTGGTGTGGGTCTGTGTGGCGCGGTGGTGGATGCCACGTCCGAGGCCTTGGTCCGAAACGGCAAGCGCAGTGGGTACGCAAGGTGCGTCGCAATGTCGCACGTGCCGAAATCGCCGGTGCCGGGGCCGCGCGCGAGGCGCACGTCGCCATGCTCGCCCCAGTCGGTGCCCCACGCGCTGCGCACCTTGAAGAAGCCGACGGGTGGTAGCGCAGAGCCAACGTCTTCAGTGCCGAAGCCCACGACGAGGACGGCTTGGTCGAGGCGGCCGCCCGTGTACAGTTGCCACGCGTAGTTGTTGTTGAAGTGGGTCTTGTTGCCACGCGTAGTTGTTGGTCGTCGCAAACGCTACAACCGGCTGCGTCCGGAGCTGCTCCTCGAGCGCGGTCTCGCCACGAGCTTGCTCGATCTCACCGACGTAGAGCGAAATCGATCTGGTGCACTTGGTGTTGTCGCTGCATTTTGGCGTGACGCCCGAGTGGCCCGAGGTGTATGGGTTCGCCTTCTCAGTGCACAAGGCGCTGGACCGCTCGAGCAGCCACTGCATGCCATCGAATGGGGTCCCGGGGCCCCAGCAGCTGTCTAGCCCGCTAGAGTATGTGCAGCTCAAGACTTGCTGTACCGAGAGGTCGATGAACTCGCCGGTTGCGAGACAGTGCGCCGACGACACGGCCGCCGCCGCCGCGATCGCCCAATCGCTTCGACACTTGCCCATCCATTTCACGGGCGTGACGCATGTCGATTGCGTGGTCCAGTCAACCGTATCGACCACCGTGCCGCCGACAGCACTGCGATTCAAAGTGGCGGCCGCTGGAAGAGCTGTCTGTGGTGGCACCGGCATCGGCGACGACGCGAACTGCGCAAACTCGTTGTCCGAGAGCAGCGCAAACTTGGTCAAGTGGCTAAAGGTACGTACGGGTTGGCCGCCTGCAGAGCGGGAAACTTGTCCTTGGCCGCCTTCAATCGCCAAAGAAGATCGTCGGTCGTCAAGGTCCCTCGCACCAAGACCATGGCCGTGCGCACGTGGTCGTCATTGCCAAACTTGGTTTGCCAGCGCGCCAAGTCGCGCGAGAGCTCATCGCGCTCGTCGGCCGAGAGGGTGAGCGCACCGAGTGGGACCGAGAGAAGCAGCGCGACCAAGCAGAGAAAGCGCATGGCGAGCAGCTCGAATTGTGACTACTATCCGAGTGTTGAAGCGTAGGTGCGTCACGCGCTTGAACTGATCGCAGCTTCAACCGAGAGAAGAAGACGGCGACAACAACCGCGCGCAGGACCTGCTTCTTCTTGAGACGCTTGCGGGAAGATCGTCATAGCCTCCGGCTCTCTCCACGCATTGCTAGGACCGCAGCACACGCGCCGCCATGAAGCGTCGGTCACGCTCCGTGAGATCTGTACACCCTTTCTATCCCACGTCGCATGACGCGCGTGCGTCACCGACACGACACTGCCGCGTCGGCACCTCGTATCCGCCGTCGTCGTCTGATATGATGACGTGGCAGCCCCCGGTCGGAGCACTTCACCAAGAAAGATGCAGCGTTGTCCATTCTGTCGTGGGTGTCGTAGACGCATGCATGGGTGGTCGCCGGTCCCAATACGAGGGTAGGTTTCTACGAGGGTAGGTTTCTACGAGGGGTAGGGTTTCCCGGTCGAGCCAGTGTACAGCGCGTGTAAAGGGTCGAGGCGCCTTTGTACGCCAGAATTTATCTACGGTAGGGACTTTGAACGTAAAAGAGCATGAAAGCCCTATGGTCTGGCGGTACAGCGCGAGGTTTTACTCTCAGTAGGGTCAGGATTCGATACCCTATTTCGCGGAAGCGGACGACTTGCGTGTTCAGACGCTTGCATGCCCGAATCCGCGTCATATTTTGTTGCGAACGATGCTGCCATACTCCATACAAAATGTACTTTTTTATCGACGCCAACCCCGACCCCTTAATATATCGTACCTGCAGCTACGTCGAGGCATCGTGTAAAATAATTATTGTACCTTGTAGTGGCAACGCCATATACTAGTGAGTGCAGTGTGGACGATGATGTTGTCAGCTCTCCTCGTCATAGCATCACAGCACGAGTGGGCTTTGGCGCAAGCGTAGCCATTCTTGGTAGCACTGTCTTGCTTCTCATATTCACAGGTAGTTCGGCAACGCAGGACCATGAGTATTAAAGCAGGCCTGGTTGGAATTTTAAACATAAACTTTGGTGGCGGGTAAGTGCTACGCTACGCGCGGCTATTAGTCAGACGCGTCATTGGCAGCGTCCTCGACGCGTGGCACCGCCTAAGGCTTGCGAGACGGGATGGCTGGGAACGCAAAGTGGGCGGCGACGTTGCACGTGCCGCGACCGCCGATGCCGCGGAGGAGGCGCATGTGGCCCTGCTCGCCCCAGACAGTGCCCCATCCGTTGCGGACCTTCCAGTAGGCGACGCCGTTCTCAGTGCTGTAGCCGACCACGAGCAAGGGCAGGGTAAACGCCGACTTTGTCTGCGGGCACGACGAGAGGATGCCGCCGGTGTAGAGAAACCACGTGTCAACGGACGCCGAGACCATGGCAAGGACGGGTTGCACGCGGACGTGCTTCTCGAGCAGCGCTTCGCCGCTCTTCTCGACCACGTCGCTCACGGCAAACGAGATGGCGCCTGCGCACTTGCTGTTGTCGCTGCACGTCGGCGCGTACGCGGACGAGCCCGCGGTGTATGGGATGTCGACGTCATTGCACAAGGCGGTCTGCTGCATGATGAGCCACCTGAGCGCGGCGATGGCGTCGCCGCCATGACAGCCATCGGGGCCGCCCATGTTGGCACAACTCACCACCTCTTGGAGCGAGATGTCAAGAAGCGCGTTGGTCGCAATGCAGTTCGCAGACGCCACCGCTTGGATCGCTGTAATGGCCCAGACGCTAAAGCACGCGCCCATGCTCTGCACCGGGTAGACGCACTTGGACGCGAGCCAGTCGATCGTGTCAGTGGCCGCGCTGCCACTGCCGTCATACGGCATACTGGCAGGCGATCGCACCCGCGGCGATGACGTGAACCGCGCCAGCTCCTTGTCGGTGAGCAGCGCAAACTTGGTCAAGTGGCTAAAGGTCGCGTGCGGGTTGGCTGCACGAAGCATCGGAAGCTTGTCTTTGGACGCCTTCAAGCGCCCGAGCAGATCGTCGGTCGTCAAGGTCCCTCGCACCATGGCCATGGCCGTGCGCACGTGGTCGTCGTTGCCAAACTCTTTTGCCAGCGCCGCAAGTCGCGCGAGAGCTCATCGCGCTCGTGGGCCGATATGTTGAGCGCGTCTACGGTCGTCACCCACGCGAGAAGGACGATGACCATCAAGAAAAGCACTTGGAGGAAGCGCATCGCAAGCAGCAGCAGCAGCAAGAGGAAGAGTGAGCTTCTGCGGTAAAAGATAGGAGCTCGACGACGTCGCTGCGTCACGCGTTAGGAAACCGGGGCCGATCGCTGCTTCAACGACGACAACCAAGCAGGCTACTCTTTGAAGACGCTACGTCCAGGAAGGAGATGCAGCGACCACTGCGCTACACTGGAGGTGACTGCCTCGTCTGCCAAGCTCTGCTGTCGTCTCGAGAGTGCCTCTGTTGCATGCCCGAACGTCGTCGCGATGCTGGTAGCCGTCGTCTTTGTCGACGCGTCAATGGTCACAAATCCACTGCAGATCGGTCATCCAGAATCTCATGTTGCGACTTCAAACAGAATATGGGTCGAAACGCTGGCTGCAGCGAGCGGTTGGTTGTCCGGATAAAGATATTGGATGCGATGCCACGTGACGACGACACGGCGGACATGGAGCAGACGCTCAAGCGCAAGGTCAAGAACGAGCGCACCAACCTCTTCGAGTGGGTCAAGTACAAGTGTCTCCTCCACGGCCCAGACCTGCTCCTGGACCCGTGCGACGTCGAGGACACGCTGCCTGGCACGTACCGCATTGCGCTCGACCACGTGGTCTCGGTGACGACCAAGGCCGGCTCGCGCTTTGAGCTGGTTCATACCATTGCCAGCCATGGCCGCCGTACACGCGAAGAGCTTATGGCGCCGACGCCGCAGCACTGTACGCGATGGGTGGCCTCGCTAGGAGCACCGGCATCGGCGACGACGCGAACTGCGCAAACTCGTTGTCCGAGAGCAGCGCAAACTTGGTCAAGTGGCTAAAGGTCGCGTACGGGTTGGCCGCCTGCAGAGCCGGAAGCTTGTCCTTGGCCGCCTTCAAGCGCCGAAGAAGATCGTCGGTCGTCAAGGTTCCTCGCACCAAGACCATGGCCGTGCGCACGTGGTCGTCGTGGCCAAACTTGGTTTGCCAGCGCGCCAAGTCGCGCGAGAGCTCATCGCGCTCGTCGGCCGAGAGCGTGAGCGCACCGAGTGGGATTGAGAGAAGCAGCGCGACCAAGCAGAGGAAGCGCATGACGAGCAGCTCGAATTGTGACTACTATCCGAGTGTTAAGTAAAGCGTACAGTAGGTGCGCTTGGAAATCAACTGATCGCAGCTTCAACCGAGAGAAGAAGACGGTGGGACGTGCTTCTTCATGAGACGCTTGCGGGAAGATCGTCATAGCCTCCGGCTCTCTCGACGCATTGCTAGGACCGCAGCACACGCGGTGGCACGAAGCGTCGGTCACGCTCCGTGAGATCCTTTTCCACTGCACGGTGCCTGACGCGCGTGCGTCACAGACACGACGCGGCCGCGTCGGCACCTCGTATCCGCCGTCGTCTGCAATGATGACGTGGCAGCCTCCGGTCGAGGACGTCACCAAGAAAGATGCAGCGTTGTCCATTCTGTCGTGGGTGTCGTAGACGCGTGCATGGGTGGTCGCCGGTCCCAGTACGCGGGTGGGTTTCTACGAGGGGTAGGGTTTCCCGGTCGAGCCAGTGTACAGCGCGTGTAAAGGGTCGAGGCGCCTCTGTACGGCCGCCGCCAGAATTTATCTACGGTAGGGACTTTGAACGTAAAGGCGGAGCCCACTCTATGGTCTGGCGGTACAGCGCGAGTTTTACACTCAGTAGAGACAGGGTTCGATCCCCGCTATGGCGATAGGCGGACGACTTGCGTGTTCAGACGCTTGCATGCCCGACAACGCGTCATAGTTTTTTTTGTTGCTAATGCTGCTGCTATAGATATCCAATATAGTACAAACTGCGCTGTTTTATCGACGCCAACCCCGACCAATTAATACCTGCAGCGACGCGTCGTCATCGTGTAAAATAATTAATGTGCGTACTAGTAGTGGCAATGACATGTAGTGAGTGCAGGGTGAACGATGATGTTGCCAGCCCTCCTCGCCATAGCATCGCAGCAGAAGTGGGCTTGGAGGGAAGAGTAGCACTGTCTTGTTTATCATATTCACGTGCCAAGCTCTGCAACGCAGGAGCATCAGTAGCTTGTACACTGTAGTCGTTGGCGTGCGCTTGTCGACTGTAGCTCTACAATTGTACAGCGTGCATGCATCGCCGCCTTGCGCTGGCAAATGAGCGCGCTTCCCGTAGCAACCTGCCTTAAACGCCACAACAACTTGCCAATCCTAGGCGTCAAGACGTCGGATCGGCGGCAACCGACTTCAAGGAAGAACGACCTCCGAATTGCGCGTCGACCTCTGGGTGCTGGCGACAAGACGGGCCTTTCTATCGATGCAAAACTGTGCTGGCGATCGACAGAGTCGGAACAGAGACCCCGTCGACGGCCGGTGCTAGAGACAGTAAACGACAGCGAGCAGTCTCTTCAAGCAGTAGTACGAGCGCAATGGTCTCTGTCTACACTGTACAATCCATTCTGGGCGTAGCGACTTGAAGGAGTAGCCTGCTTGGTTGTCGTCGTGAGATGTTGAAGCATCGATCGGCCCCGCCGGTCGGTTTCCTAACGCGTGACGCAGCGACGTCGTCGAGCTCCTATCTTTTACCGCAGGAGCTCACTCTTCCTCTCGCTGCTGCAGCTTGCGATGCGCTTCCTCCAAGTGCTTTTCTTGATGGCCATCGTCCTTCTCGCGTGGGTGATGACCGTCGACGCGCTCAACATCTCGGCCCACGAGCGCGATGAGCTCTCGCGCGACTTGCGGCGCTGGCAAAAGAAGTTTGGCAACGACGACCACGTGCGCGCGGCCATGACCTTGGTGCGAGGGACCTTGACGACCGACGATCTTCTTCGGCGCTTGAAGGCGACCAAGGATCAGCTTCCGACGCTTCGTGCAGCCAACCCGCACGCGACCTTTAGCCACTTGACCAAGTTTGCGCTGCTTACGGACAACGAGTTTGCGCAGTTTATCTCGGAGTCACCGTTGAAGCCGGTCATACCACCGCTGTCGCCTCCTTCACGATCACCGACCAACCATCTGAATCGGAGTGCTGTCGTCGAGGCCAGCGACACCTACTCGGTCGACTGGACAACGCGGTCGATTTGCGTGCCGCCGGTCAAGTTCAAAGGCAACTGCGGCAGCAACTGGGCGATCATGGCGGCGGCGGCCGTGTCATCGGCGCACTGCCTCGCGACAGGCGACGCCATCTTCCTCTCGGCGCAGCAAGTCTTGAGCTGTTCGTACCCGCGTGGCACGGATGTCTGCAAAGGCGCAGGGTTTGCGCAGCATGCGATGGAATGGCTTGTGTCGCATCCGAGCATACTGTGCAAGGACTCTGCGATCCCGTATACCTCGGGCGAGACCGGGTCGGCGCCGGTTTGCAGCGACAACACCAAGTGCGCCGGGTCCATCCCGCTGCACACCGGTCCGATCGTGACCATGCAGGGCGAAGACGCGCTCACCAAACAGCTCCAATTGCAGCCCGTCGTCGCCTACGTCACGGCGCTCAACCCGGTTTGGAAATCGTACAAAGGCGGCATCCTCACGTGGTGTCCGCCGGCGCAGTACGTCGACCAGGCCATGCTTGTCGTTGGCTACGGCACCCACGACGCTGGCTACCTCACCAAGCCAATGCATTTCTTCAAGCTGCGCAACGCGTGGGGCACCAACTGGGGCGAGAAGGGCGACATTCGGCTCGACCGCCGCGGCACCAACGACGAAGGCATGTGCAAACTCTTCACATACCTCGCCTACCCGGAGCTTCCGCCGGTCGGCGCCAGCAAAGCGACGCGCCCGCGCACACCATAGCCAACGAGTTGGTCTGCCGTGTACCTGCGCCGACCGCCACGACCGACCTGGACGTAGCAGCCACGGGAGCGTGCCACGTAGGATGGCGCTTGATAATGTGAAGTGCAATGGTTAACACTATTGACGGGTCTTAAGATCGTTTTAGTGGCAGCGAGAACTGGTAGAAACGACGAGTTACTCGAGTGCTACAGGTAATATCATCAAGGCCATTCGTATATTTCTTTTGGACATGAGTGAAAATGGATAAAGATGAAAAAGAAAAAGCAGATGACTTCTCATAACACCAGCGTCCGCTCACACCGTCTTGGAATAGCAACGGTGGACGTTCATCAAGAGCCAGCAACTCAAAACTCAATTCGAGTTTCTGGCCGACATCCCGAGTCAACGGACGTGGTCACATACGATCATCAAAGTCATTTGTGATGTCAACTTTGAAAACAAAGTAAAACTGAACGAACTTTAGAATTTGATCCTGTAAAAATTCTGCGTTTTTCCAGCCGTACAGCAAGTGAAACCCCCAGACATGTCCCTCCAGGACGACCGCGTGGCGTCGCTCCGGGAGCAAGAAGAAACAAAGGACCACGTGCCAGCGAGTGGCACGGACCGTAGTTGGCGTGGTGCGCCACGTAACACTGGCCACGGTGGTCAGGGCTACGCGCGGAACACCTCGTACGCCGCAGCCGTTAATGGCGTCCAGCAACGGGCGGCGCAAGCATTGCGCCACACATTCGTGCGCCTTCTGCCCGAGCCCGCGGCGATCCGCGAGCTCATCGAGCGTAACAAGTTGGCCTACGCCAGCTTCGACGAGCGCCTCGCGCTCATCAAGACACACCTGCCGATCCAGCCAGTAGCCGCGAAAGTGCCCGTATGGCTCAAGGGTGGCAAGGAGTTCGCCAACTACTCGAACCAAGAGATCACGGACGAGTTCTTCTCGGCCAACAACAACGACGTGTGGATGCCGCTTTTCCCGCGGATCCCCATGATCAACAAGACCAACGACGGGTCGCTCGTGTTTTCGGTCACGGACCAGGAGACGCGCTTGGCGATGCTCAACAAATCCGTCGTGCTGTTCGGGGAGGAGTACAAGTTCACGGCCTCGGCTGACGAAGAACGCGCGGCCCTCCTCGCCCCGTACATGTTCATGGACGTAGCGGCCATCCGCGTCGGCTTTGAAGAAGACGGGGTGATGCGCGCGTTAGACCACTTGGGGGTAGCGTCGCTCACGCACGCGTACAACCACACGATCAAGGAAATCCCGACCAACCACGGCACGTCGTGGCGCCTTTACCTGGCGCATCCGGAGCTTCCCGCGGCAATGCTCGTGAACGGTCAGTTTCCCGACCACATTCTCTACAAAAATGTCCGCTACCCCGTCTATTTCAAGGGCTACACGCGACCGGCGGGTGACCGTCAGCAGCGCCATGGCCTCAACTTGGACCGAGTGTTGGCGCCCAAGCGAGCTGCGCCACCGGCGGAAGCCGAGCGCCCGCGTCAGCGCCCCAAGAGCGCCAAAAGCCAACGTGCCGCCAGCGGGC
Organism: Saprolegnia parasitica CBS 223.65; assembly: GCF_000151545.1. Lineage (NCBI taxonomy): Eukaryota > Oomycota > Saprolegniomycetes > Saprolegniales > Saprolegniaceae > Saprolegnia > Saprolegnia parasitica. The sequence goes on from NW_012156414.1 coordinate 23,693, forward strand.
AACCGTGGTTGAGTACGCCAGGACGGAACTGGGCCTCGGACTCAGAGACGGAAAAAGACTCGGAAGGATTCGAGCGAGTCGGTCGTCGCGGTGCCAAGCCAGCGAAAGGTGTGCTAGCCCCGCCACCGATCGGCATCTCGGGCAACATGTACTCCTTCCTCAAGAACATGAAGGTGGACTACCGGCGCATGAAGACGGCAGAGGGTGGCCCTCTGCCGTACATCGTGGCGCGGCCACACATTCCCGCCGTCCTCCCCGAGAACGCCACGGCGACCGAGATGGACTTCAACGAGTCGAATACGCTCGAATGGAACGTCGACGCCATGTCGGTGACCCGATTGACGGAGATTCTCCATGAAACAACTACGATACGCGACTCAGAGGCAGGCATCGAAGAACTTCGGGCTCCCGGCATGTCCGAAGCTGCGATTCTCGCCGACACCGACCGGCTTCTTCAGTCCTTTGACCCGGAGGGTGTATGGCACCAGATGACGGATCGCGGTGGCAACTACCTTGCCGCTTTGAGCCTCGACCGCCTCACGGGGCTGGCCAAGATGCACATGTGGCTCCGATGGGTCGCGGCCACCGACTTTCCGAGTATCACGGACAACTTTGAGGAGTCTTTCAACGACTATGTGAACACCAAGTGGACCACCGAGGACCGCTTTTCTATGACCACCGCGGACATCTTCCACCCCGAGGCATCGATCCCAGGAGCACAGGACCTTCTGGCCATGGAACATGCGCTCGCTGGATTTGAGCTGATGGTCGCTGCCACAGCTCCCGACTTGTTTCCACGGGATGAATGGTTGGTGGCGATCACTCATCACCGTATCTTCCACTTACACACCCGCTACGGCGACCGAATGGTGCAACCCAATGTGCTGCTCCGCGTGCTACGCTCACCTATGGGAGGAGCGGTGCTAAGCATCTTCAAGAACCTTGGAGATCTTGGCATTTGTCGCACGCTACGCGAGCTCCGGAAGGGCACGTTCGAGTACCCGGACGACGGCGTGTTCATACTCAACAAGCAGCGTAAGCTCATTTTGGTACCATCCGAAGACACCTCGACGCTCGGTGCGGACGCCGACGACGAGGCGTCCGAGGATGACGCGGACGACGACGACGAGGCGTACGAGGATGACGCGATCGACGACGAGACAGCGTAATTACGGGCACGACAACCCGTGAAGCTCGTCCCGACGGGCTTCAACTCCCTCGTCAACAACCATTATTTATCACAACATGCAACATCAACTCCATAAAAAGAAACGGGCACAAGCTCATCGACTCGTTCGTCCGACATCACACGATCACCGCGCTTCAAGAGACGCGCTTCAAGAACCAACACCAAGCCAAATGTTTTCGTGATCACCTTGATCGTCTTTTCGAGGCTGAACACGTTTTCTTGGCCGTCAACGACCAAGGGACCCAATCAACAACTCGCCAACGACGGAGCAGCGGCGTGGCCATGGTCTTCCGAAAAACACACCGGGCTTCGACACGCTCCGGCACGAGCAACGGCGCGACATCGCCGACCGATACATGGTTGTCTCCGCTACTGTCAGCGGTATCACCACGTACTACCACAACATCTACGCGCCGGCCCAACCACCCGAGCGCGCTGCCTTCTACAACATGCTACCGACGGACTTCTCTCCCGGGGCCCAACATGTCGTCATGGGCGACTTCAACTTGCCATTGGATCAAGGCAAGGACGCCGAGCGCGCGTCCACGATCTCGTGGAACGGTCATGCCGAATGGGTAGCGTGGCTGGCCTCCTTGGGGGTCGTCGACATTTGGCGGGAACTGCACCCTATGGCACGAGTGTACTCGTCACCAGGAGGAGTGAACCGTCTGGACTACATCTTTCTCAGTGACAGCTTGCGAGCACACAACACCTTTACCTCGGGATACGCGAAAGGACCCAACACCGCTCCATGCAACCACATGATCCAATGGCTCGTCGTCAATCCAGCACCACCGATACCCAAGCACGCGTACTGGCGATTGCCCAAGGAGCTGCTAGCCATTCCCGAGGTAGCCGATGCCATCAAACAGGAAGCGGCTGCCCTCCGCGACGGTCTTGAAGAGGTCGACGACCCAGGTGCCACATGGGCTGCCTGGAAGAAGACAACGAAATCATTCCTCCAAGATTACCATCGATCGTACTTGGTCATCGACAAACGCCGCAAGGATCAGGCACGGGTCGTGTGGCAAGTGGCCGAGTATCATCATCGACATGGCGACTTGTCCGACGATGAAATCGCAGTGGCTCGGGAAACGTACGCGAAATCATCGCAACGCGCCGGCCAGAACACGAAGGATTTGAACTTTGAGCTTCATCGCTCGCAAGCGGAAACCAGCACGCGCTACTTCTTTCGGGCGCAGACGACCGGCTCATCACCGATCCAAGAAATGCGCCGGACCGACGGGACGGTTGCGGTGTCGATGGACGACATCCACGACGTGTTCCACCACAAGTGGTCGACGGTGATGCGCTCCGACGACTTTCGAGACCCCGGCGATACCCGTCGCCGCGCTTTCTTGAGCCAAGTCACGCGAGAACTTACGCCGGAGGACCGCGACCTCTTGGACTTACCGATCAGTGTCAAGGACATTGAGTCCTCGATTCGTACCATGGCACCGGACAAGGCTCCCGGGCTGGACGGGTTTCCGGCGGCGTTTTACCAACTGGACCCGCCGACTTTTGCCTCGATCTTGCACATTGTCTTCATGTCTCAACTGGAACGTGGGGAGCTCCTCGAGCTCCAACGAACGTCGGCGGTCGCGCTTCTCCCAAAGGGTGGTGATGCTTCCGACCCCGGCAACTACCGGCCCATCTCTTTGATACCGGTGGAGACGAAAATTATCTCGCGGGTCCTCAGTCATCGTCTCGGTGGGCTGCTACCGAAGCTGGTCCAC
>NW_012156414.1:26792-59680 GCF_000151545.1 Saprolegnia parasitica CBS 223.65
GGAGAAGAAAGTGCTGGCCCGAACGTGGCCACACAAATTCAAGGAGTGGTTCCGACATTTCACGGACCACGGCTTCCACAGCCTTCAAGATTTCATGCGGTTGTCCGACGACGGCAAGTGGCCCTCCGAAGACACATTCACAGAGCGCATGGAAGCGTGCTTTTGGAGCTTTGACGGCCCCGGAGCCGGTTTTCGGCCCTCGACTATGTACCATCGGCTGTCATCGATCGCTCAAGGCGTATGGCGACACTACAACGTCCCTTGGGACCAACCGCTGTCCAGTCCAACGCAAGTAGCACCATTATGGCCCATGTCCGACATTCACGGCATTGTGCCGTTCCACGCGTGGTCCAAGGAGCACGTCAAGTATATGTGCGTCACGACGCCACAGCGCAAGAAGCCTCATCCGATGATTACACCCGAACGCCCATCCGACGAGGCGATTATAGACTACCTCAAGCGCGTACGTCGCCTCCGTCCATGGGGCATGCCGGTCCAATACGACGTCTGGTTCCGCGCGATGATGAACATCCTCCCCACGGGCTCCAAGTACCGCTTCATGGAATCAAATGGCCCAGACGCTACCAAGTGCCCATACGCGCGTTGCCAGGCGCTCGAAACGCCACGTCATGTCCTCCACGATTGTATCTGCGTCCGTGCCCTTTGGCAAGCTCACCGCCCAGCGTGGCGACAGCTGGGCGTCGATCTGTCGTGGGACATGTGCATGGACATCGGCCTGATCGAGCCACCAGCGAACCTCGCCAACCTCAAAGAGACGATCGTTCAACTGGCAAGCAGCCTCATCATGATCATCGTCCACAAGTTGTGGATGCACCGCAATACTGTCGTGCACCAAGACGCCGTCGGGCCTCAGATCGCCAAGATGGTGCACGAGACCGTGGTCCAGTGGTCCGGCTTTGTCCGGTCGGCTCTACGGGACCCAGATCGGCCACTACACAGCAAGGTCCACATCACGACGATTGTGGCTCTTCTCTGCGAAGACAACACGTACGCAGAAGCCCAGGCCAACAACGACAACATTTTCAGCAGCCTCGCGCTTCCTCGCCGACTTCCACGCACTCTCGCCGCGGAGCTCGACGCACTCAACTAGCAAGATAGCGACACTCGTCCATCGTCCACTCTTCTCCACCGACGAGCCTTTCAACATCAGCCATGCATCCAACAGTGTCCAAAACCTAGCCAACGACTTCCATCTGCCCACGAGTTCAAGTGAGCACCCCCCGTGTACCTTCGGGTGCTGCAGCTCCAGGTCGGCCCAAGGTCGCATCCAAGTGGAGCTCCGCAACACGGGTCTGGCTCACGGCCGCGAAAGCGCCGACGTGGCCCCGCGGTGCATCGATTGGTCCCCCCAACTCGAGCTCTGCTGAGGCTTGACCGTGCGGGAGTAGTGGGAAGAAATCAAGCGCAACCGGTCGCTCAAGTAGCTTGGCAACGGACCACATTCAAGACGAAACCCAAAGGGTAATTTCGGTAATATACCGCCTGACATGAATTTGATCCTGTAAAAGTACGGTCTTAATTCATGATTGTGACCGTATTTTTGGCATTGCTACGTTTGCAAAAGCACGCGTTCCTCATGTAGGCTCAAGCAAATACACCTCAAAACGAATCCGATACCGTGATTTCGACATGGCGCGTAGAAATCCGCATAAAACCAGCTGATTCCGCATACGATCCGATGGTTTTGCAGGAAGTAGCGTATATTTACGGTAAACGTGGCCGTGACAGCGTCGTTTTGAAAGGCAACACCATATCTTGCCTTCAAATCACACTATCTTTAGTAATGCATATAGTGTGTGTACTGCATTGGCAAATTCAACGTTGAGCCAGGAGCATTCAGGACCTAGGACCGAAACGTACGCTTCGAACAGGCTTTTTGCCACCCTCGCAGCTCGAGCCAACCTGCGAGAGAACCAACGCCATACCAGATTCTTGCAAGACCTCAGATGACACGCTACATATCGCTATCAATATCGCTATCGTGCAGTCCATCAGCATGCCTGTGGCGTCGACGCGTCACCAACCCTAGGTGCGACGACAGCTGCAGCTCGCCCACGCAGCGCAACCTCCCGACCGTAGTATCCTTCCAACACCAAGTGATTTCCAGACGCTCGTTGTTGATGCTGAGGCGTCGATCGGCCCCACCGGACCGTTTCCAAGCGCGTGACACACCGCTTTTCGTCAGCTCGCAGCTTCAACCGCGGAAGATCACTTTCACCACGCGGCCTGCAATGAGCTTCCTCCCGGTGCTCCTCTCGGTGGCAGCCATCCTTGCGCCTCCTCTCTCGAGCGCAACAACCACCGAGGCGCCCAACCTCTCGGGCGACGAGCGCGATGAGCTCTCGCGCGACTTGACGCGCTGGCAAAAGAAGTTTGGCAACGATGACCACGTGCGCACGGCCATGGGCTTGGTGCGAGGGACCTTGACGACCGACGATCTTCTTTGGCGATTGAAGGCGGCCAAGGATGAGCTTCCGACGCTTCGTGCAGCCAACCCGTACGCCACCTTTAGCCACTTGACCAAGTTTGCGCTGCTCACCGACATCGAGTTTGCGCAGTTCGCGTCATCGCCATCGCCGGTGCCACCACCGGTAGCTCTCCCAGCGGCCGCCACTTTGAATCGCAGTGCTGTCGGCGGCATCGTCGTGAGCGTGGTCGACTGGACCAAGCAGTCAGTTTGTGTCGCGCCAGCGAAATGGATCGGCAAGTGTCGAAGCGATTGGGCGATTATGGCGGCGGCGGCCGTGTCGTCGGCGCACTGTCTCGCAACCGGCGAAGCCATCAATCTCTCGGTACAGCAAGTGCTCAGCTGCACGTATATGGGCGGCTCGGAGAGCTGCTCGGGCCCTGGGACCCCATTCGATGGCATGCAGTGGCTCGTCCGGCAGTCCAGCGCCTTGTGCACTGGGTCGGCGATCCCATACACCTCGGGCCACTCGGGCGTCGCGCCGTTTTGCAGCGACAACGCCGAGTGCGCCGGGTCGATTTCTCTCCAGGTCGGCGTGGCCGTGGAAGCGCGTGGCGAGGCCGCGCTCGAGAAGCAGCTCCAGAAGCAGCCTGTCGTGGCGTACGCGACGACCAACAACTACGTGTGGCGGCAATATACTGGCGGTCTCCTCTCGTGGTGCCCGAGCGGCCGCCTCGACCAAGCCGTCCTCGTCGTGGGCTTCGGCACCGAGGATTTTGGCTTCTCGCTGCCACCCACTCGCTTCTTCAAGGTCCGCAACGCGTGGGGCCCCGACTGGGGCGAGAACGGCGACATTCGGCTCGCGCGCGGTCCCGGCGCCGGCGACTTTAGCCCGTGCAACATCACATCGTACTTCACCTACCCGACGCTCCAGCTTTAAAGTGCAACGACCCACCGCATGTCGACAACTCCACCGACGATGGCGGGCCGTAGGCAACTACTTGTCAAGGCGTCGTTTGGTCTAAGCTTCCTGCATAATGAAGCTGTATATGCACGAGGGTTTGAATGCGCGCAGCAAAGTGCTTGGGTCGACTTCTGCAAGTATGGAACGGTCTCTGCCTACACTGTACCCATCCGTCCTGGGCGTAGCGACTTGAAGGAGTAGCCTGCTGGGTTGTCGTCGTGAGATGTTGAAGCATCGATCGGCCCGCCGGTCGGTTTCCTAACGCGTGACGCAGCGACGTCGTCGAGCTCCTATCTTTTACCGCAGAAGCTCACTCTTCCTCTCGCTGCTGCTGCTTGCGATGCGCTTCCTCCATGTGCTTTTCTCGATGGCCATCGTCCTTCTCGCGTGGGTGATGACCGTCGACGCGCTCAACATCTCGGCCCACGAGCGCGATGAGCTCACGCGCGACTTGACGCGCTGGCAAAAGAAGTTTGGCGACGACGACCACGTGCGCGCAGCCATGGCCATGGTGCGAGGGACCTTGACGACCGACGATCTTCTCCGGCGCTTGAAGGTGGCCAAGGACAAGCTTCCCGCGTTGCAGGCGGCCAACCCGTACGCCACCTTTAGCCACTTGACCAAGTTTGCGCTGCTTACGGACAACGAGTTTTCGCGGCTCGTGTCGGGGTCAGCGTCGGCGCCGGTCATACCACCGTCGCCTGCTTCCATGCCATCGAACAGCCGATCGAACCGCAGTGTTGTCAGTGGCACCATCATCAACTCGGTCGATTGGACCAAACAGTCGATTTGCGTGCCGCCGGTCATGACCATGGGCAAGTGTCGAAGTGACTGGGCGATCGCAGCAGTGGCCAGCGTGTCGTCGGCGCACTGCCTCGCAACCGGCGAGGCCATCCAACTCTCGGTGCAGCAAGTCTTGGGCTGCACGTATACGGGCGGCTTGGACCGTTGCTTGATCTCCGGGCTCACGATCGACGGCATGCAGTGGCTGCTCCAGCAGCCCAGCGCCTTGTGCACGAGGACGGCGATCCCATACACCTCGGGGGCGACAGGAACGGTACTGTTTTGCAGCAACAACGCACACTGCGCCGGGCCGATTTCGCTCCAGGTCGGCGCCGTTGAGGTCATACATGGCGAAGCGAAAATTGCCTTGCAACTCCAGACGCAGCCCGTCACGGGTTACGTCACGGTCAACAACGACCCGTGGCGACTGTACGCTGGTGGCATCCTCTCGTCGTGTTCGACGGTGGGCTCCGTCGACCACCACGCCGTGCTCGTCATCGGCTACGGCGCAGAGGACTTTGGCTATGGTACCAAGCCTATCAACTACTTCAAGGTCCGCAGCAACTTCGGCCCCAATTGGGGCGAGCGTGGCGACATTCGGCTCGAGCGCGGTATTAATACCATTAGTGGCACATGCGGCATCGCGTCGCACGCCTCGTACCCGGCGCTTCTCTTATCATAGGCGGCAATGGATCGTCGGTCAACGTAGACACCTCGCGTACGGCAGCCAACGGCCCGCGTAGTTGTAGCGATCCCGACGCCATACGCTCATCCTTTGGTGTTGCGGGGAGCTATTCAATCCAATTTCGTATCTACGGCGTTCTGCGCTACATACCAAGGGCTACAAGTGCTCTTGCCCGTCTCGGTGGTTCTTGTGTTGGCACTCACAGCTACCACAGACGGCACAGTCCGCCCGAGCTAGAAAGGATTACCAGCTTCTTCCCTGTCTTAAAAGGGATGACGGATTGCTTGTCTGTCTACCCACTGCCGCGCTCTCCAAGAACTTATCTTGGTCCGACCTTTTGTCCCGTCCACCGTCCACCGTCCATATCACCGCGTGTGACAGCTGTGACGGATTGACGGTTTCAGAGCCACAACAGCCACCCGTTTTCCATTTGCTAAAGACTCATTTCGTCGTCGGCGATGATAGGGGACGAATATAGTTGGTGTATATTGATCTGTGATTGTCGTGTTGTATGCAAAAGGAAGCGATCCCTCTACCCGCTCGTCGCTGATTGGCCGTTGGCCGTCATCAAGTTGACCTCAAAGTACATTTGCCAGTACTGCACAAAGACAACGACGCCGATGAGGAGGAGCGAGCCAAAGATGTTGGCCGTGAACGTCGCCGACGTGTGGTCCCAGCCCGCGTACTCGGAGATGCTCATCTTGACCATCGGGTACAAGTTGGACATGACCCAGAAGCCGAAGAACATGGCCGAGATGTAGTTCCACGGACTCGTTGCGTTCTCGTACTGGAAGAAGCGAATGAGCGCGACGACCTCGGCCACGATGAGCGTAAAGTACATCATGACGTTGGGAATCTCGGTCCACGACGTCTTCTGACCGGCACCCGTGTTGGCCCAGGCCGAGATGACGCCCGTGAGGCGCCAGCGGACCGCCTCCAGGATCGCGAGCATCGTAATGAACGAGTAGGAAAACCACGTCTGCTGCGCACGCCACACGTCGTTCGAGTCGACGCTGCGGTTGGCGAGCAAGTTGAGCATCCAGCGCGCGAGCATTACGGGGAGGAACGTGTAGAGAAGCAGGTTGCCTTGCGTGTAAATCGGCGCGTCGCCCGTCACCAAGTAGTAGATCGCAATCGTCACGTAGCAGAGCGCGGGAATCGACCCGAACGGGTAAAAGACCGAGTCGTAGAAGAACATCTTGCGCGGAAAGTTGAGGCTCGGCTTCGGGTCCGGCGCCGGCACGCGGGGCGGGCGCCAGTCCGGGTCGACCTCGGAGTCCCCTTTCATAAGCAAAATCTGGACGGCACCCATGGCCCAGCGCTTGCGCTGGCCGAGCGACGCAGCGACAGTCTCTGGGATCGCACCTTCGCAGAGACGGATGCGGTCTTTCGCGTCGCCTTCGAAATCCTTGCGGAAGTAGACCGAGTCCCAGCCCGCCGTGTGCAAAATGTTGCCCGTGAACGCGTCTTCGGTCTGGGTACCGTACTGGATACCGCCGATCGAGTCGAACGCTTGGCGACGGAAGACGGCGTTGGTACCGGCGAAAGCGGCCGAGTCAAAACCGTCGCGACCGCACTGCACCGCGTCGAAGAAAATCGTGTTCTTGTGGCCGCACGGGTCGCCCATCTCAGTGATCTGCGGCGAGTCCTCGAAGTACTGCGGCGTCTGCACGTACGCGACTTGGTTCCACGAGATGTCGTCCGAGTACTGGCGGCCCGTGCCGTCCACCGCCTCGCCTTCCGAGAAAAAGAACGGGAGGACCGCGAGGAGGAACTTGGGGTGCGGCTTCATGTCGTTATCGAGGATGAGGATGTACTTGCCGTCAGCGCCTTCGTTGAAGAGGATGTTGTTGATGTTACCGGCCTTGGCGTGGTGCTCCTCCGGCTTCATGCGACCGACAAAGGTGACGCGGGGAATGCCGCGGTCGCGGTAGTCGTAGTCGTCGCTCAACGAGCCGACCGCGCAGTCGCGGCGCTGGATGCCCTTGTTGCCTTCCTTGCGCAACTCGCGCACCGACGAGTGCTGGCGGCGCCACGCCTTGAGCTGCTCGTCGCTCGTGACCGGGCCAACGACACGCTCGTGCATCATGCGCGCGACGTCGCCGCGCAAATCGCCGCAGTTGGCAATGTTCTTGGTGTTGACCGTCACTTTAAAGTGGTTGTTAGCGTCCCAGACCGACTTGGTGTACCCGTCGTCGCAGAGCCAGACGTGGAGGAGCTCGGGCGGGTACTGCATCGCGAGGCAGTTCTTGAGCGTTTGCATCGAGTCCACGACGGGCTCCGAGTAGTGGCACAAAAAGACGTCGACGCTCGGCCACTGCTCCTTTGGCAGCGCGGGCTTGAAGTCGTTGAGGTACCGCGCACCGCGGCGCACGGGGCGCCACATGGAGAAGTTGAAGAGGAGGCCGAGGAAGAAGTTGAGGTACTCGGAAAAGATGAAGAGGCAGTAGCAGAACCAGACACCACCGGGCGTGTCCTTGATGCAGTAGGCTTGGTCCGTGAGCACGTTCTTGCTCTGCGGGTTCGTACTCGGGTAGCACCCGTTGGCCTTGACGACGCTGGCTTCGATCGTCGAGCAGTCGAGGTGCGGCATCGAGTTGCTGCATGGACTCTCTCTCGGGTAGAACGTGATGAGGAACGCAAGCCACACGATGCCCGTGATCGCCGAGAGAAAGTACGCGACGTGGAAGAAGCCTCCGCCCGACATCTTGTACTTGCGGATGTTGGGCGTCTCGACGGGCTCGGCCGCGCGCCCCGCCAGCGAGACCGTGCTCATGGCGAACGACCGGAACGACGGCTCGTAAAAGTTCGGGCCGCCTTGCTTCTGCTTGCCGTCGCCCGCGTCCATGAAGCGGATCGACCGCGCCTCGGCGTTCTTCTCCGTCATCTTCTTGGGGTCGATGAAGGATGTCGTCGAGAGGTACGCGCGGTTGGGCACTTCCATCCACGAGGCTGGCGTCGTGCCGTCGGCGCCCATGGCGATCGAGGGTTTGTTGGCGAGCGAGATCGAGATGTGCTGCGTGCCGTCGTCGTTGAGCTGCATGGCCTCACCGCACTCGGTGCAGAACGCCGTGCCTTGTGGGACGGTTGCAAAGCAATTTTCACACACGAGTCGGTTGCGTTCGTTCAAATGCGGCGCTCCGGCTGCCGCGCCTCTAGACATAGATAGAACGTGAGATATGATGCTACTGCATGGGCGTAGGCCGTACGGAGGAAGCTCGGGGAGGTCTTCTTGGAGCACACCGTTCATCGGAAGGTGCGCGCCGGCCTTGTTGTAGCAGAAGAGGCCCCAGCGCATGCTGAGCTGGTTGACCATGCCGACAAGCGAGACGCCGCCCCACACGACGAGCATGATCGTCTTGTTGTCCGCCGAGAGCGACCCAAAGAGCGGCTGGCCACCGAGGCCGAGGACGCCGAAGAGCAGGTTCGAGAGCGGCGTTTGGTTGGGAAACGCGAGGCGGAAGAGCGCGTCCGAGAAGAGCCAGCCCCCGAGAAGGCCGCTCATGAGGAGGTACTTGAACCGGTGGTTCTCTACCTCCGGGCTCTTCGAGTGGGACACGAAGAGGAGGAAGAAGACGATGATGAACGCGATCTCAAACTCCTGGAGCGCGAACGACGGCTGCGACGTAAAGACGTTGCCGGCACCGCTGTCGAGGATGAGCAGCCACGGCGCAATGATCGCACCCGTGAGCGCAATGAGGAAGAGCGGGCCCACGGACGTGGCGAGCGACACGAGGATCGCCAGCGCGCCGCCGACGCCGGCCGCGATCCCAATCTTGGTCGCATCGCCTTGGCCACCGAGGTTGTCCATGCACGTGTAGGTCGTGACAAAGCCCCTACGGTCAGCATGCCATGAGCTCCATTTTCATCGAAGCGAGATAGACGTACATGGCAAAGCACGAGAGGATCTGCACAGAGACGAAGAGCGACCGCGCCCCAAGGGACATGGACGACCATCCGCCGAGCGCGAGCGAGAAGCCGCCGGCGATCCCGACGGCCCCCGCGACCGCGTTGCCGAGGGTCACCATGCACTGCGAGCTGCGTCCGAAAAGGTAAACTGACGGAATATCGACGTCGGATATCCACCTGAAACGAGTCCCTCGGTTGAAGAACCACATGAATTCATAGTAGGACACCTTACGTGAGGTTTGAATTGAGAAGCAATCGAACGAAACATAAAAGACGCTCAACCCAGGAAATGGTGTCGAGCTCTTCTTCGAAATTCCAACGAGCATACAAACGCCAAGTCGAAAAAAGCCTCGAACTTTAGCCCGCCGCCGGTTGGTGACGGTTTCGTGGCCGGATACGTGTAACCGGTAGGGGTTCCACGCGACCGTCTACAGCTTCCATCGTGCCACGTGCACGAGATGGTCGACCGGTCGCCGACCCTTGGCTATGGCTGGCAGACCGACTGATGACCGTGGCCGACAGATCGACGACCGATCGATGGCCTCGGTACATGGACCCAACGTTACCAGCACACAAGAGCTTGCGCCGTCGTGATGACAATGGCTCCACCGACCATAGCGGGCAGGTAAGCAGTATGTAGATGCACATGGTATGGTTCGAGATCGTTGCGAGTCGCCAAGCCAGCTGCGTGTGTGCACCGACAAGCGCTTGATCCATGTCTTTAGGTTCGTGCCAAATCGCGGGAGTACGGTGCTGCGACCAAGCGTGGCGATGCAGATGCGACTGGACTGCTTCAATGCCCACGGCGCCATCCGAGCTGCTCGTCCTTCTGCCAGCACTTGGGCGCCAGCAGATCGCCATGCCATCCCGTCTGTGTGGGTTCTTCAACAGAGATTTCACAGCGTTCCGGTACGAACGATGCAGTTGATTTGAAATACAATTTTATTATAGAGGCCAAGAAGCAAAAAGGAGATATCTACGTCGTCGTCTGCGAGAGGCCTTGGGCCGTGAGCATGTTGAGCGAGTAGGTCGTCTGCCACACTTGGACGAAGACGACGATGCCGACGAGCAGGAGCGAGCCAAAGACGCTGGCCGTGAACGTCGCCGTCGTGTGGTCCCAGCCCGCGTACTCCGAGATACTCATCTTGGCCATCGGGTACAAGTTGGACATGATCCAGAAGCCGAAGAACATGGCCGAGACGTAGTTCCACGGACTCGTCGCGTTCTCGTAGTTGAAGAAGCGCATGAGGCCGACGACTTGCGACACCAAGAGCGTGAAAACATGAGCACGTTGGGAATTTCCGTCCACGACGTCTTCTGCCCGGCACCCGTGTTGGTCCAGGCCGAGATGACACCCGTGAGGCGCCAGCGGACGGCCTCGCCAATGGCCAGAGCCGTAATGAACGAGTACGAGAACCACGTCTGCTGCGCACGCCACACGTCGTTCGAGTCGACCGTGCGGTTCGCAAGCAAGTTGAGCATCCAGCGGATAAGCATGACGGGCAAGAACGTGTACATAAGGTTCTGGCCGGGCGTGTAGATGGGCGCCGAGCCCGTGTTGAGGTAGTAGATAGCGATAAAGACGTAGCAGAGCGCGGGGATCGAGCCGAACGGGTAGAACACCGAATCGTAGAAGAAGAGCTTGCGCGGGAACACAAGCGACGGCTTCGGGTCCGGCGCCGGCACGCGAGGAGGACGCCAGTCCGGGTCGACCTCGGAGTCACCCTTCATGAGCAGAATCTGGACAGCGCCCATAGCCCAACGCTTACGTTGACCCAGCGACGTGGCGACGGTCTCGGGAATCGCACCTTCGCAGAGGCGGATGCGGTCCTTGGGCTCGCCTTCAAAATCCTTGCGGAAGTAGACCGAGTCCCAGCCAGCACCGTGAAGGATGTTGCCCGTGAAGGCATCTTCCGTCTGGGTACCGTACTGGATACCGCCGATCGAGTCGAACGCTTGGCGACGGAAGACGGCGTTGGTACCGGCGAAAGCGGCCGAGTCAAAACCGTCGCGACCGCACTGCACCGCGTCGAAGAAAATCGTGTTCTTGTGGCCGCACGGGTCGCCCATCTCAGTGATCTGCGGCGAGTCCTCGAAGTACTGCGGCGTCTGCACGTACGCGACTTGGTTCCACGAGATGTCGTCCGAGTACTGGCGGCCCGTGCCGTCCACCGCCTCGCCTTCCGAGAAAAAGAACGGGAGGACCGCGAGGAGGAACTTGGGGTGCGGCTTCATGTCGTTATCGAGGATGAGGATGTACTTGCCGTCGGCGCCTTCATTGAAGAGCACGTTGTTGATGTTACCGGCCTTGGCGTGGTGCTCCTCGGGCTTCATGCGACCGACAAACGTCACACGCGGGAGACCGCGATCACGGTAGTCATAGTCGTCGCTCAACGAGCCGACGGCGCAGTCGCGGCGCTGGACGCCCTTGATGCCATCCTTCTTGAGCTCGCGCACCGACGAGTGCTGGCGGCGCCACGCCTTGAGCGACGCGTCGTCCTGGACGGGGCCAACGACGCGCTCGTGCATCATGCGGGCCACGTCGCCGCGAATGTCACCGCACTGCTCAATGTTCTTCGTGTTGACCGTCACCTTGAAGTGGTTGTTGGCGTCCCAGACCGAGCGCGTGTAACCATCATCGCAGATCCAGACGTGGAGGAGCTCGGGCGGGTACTGCATCGCGAGAATGTTCTTGAGCGTCTTCATCGAGTCGACGACGGGCTCGGAATAATGACACAAAAACACGTCGACGGTCGGCCACTGTTCCTTCGGGAGCGCGGGCTTGAAGTCGTTGAGGTAGCGCGCACCGCGGCGGATCGGACGCCACATGGAGAAGTTGTACAAGAGGCCGAGGAAAAAGTTGAGGTACTCCGAGCCGACAAAGATGACGTAGCAAAACCACACACCGCCCGGCGTCGCCTTGATGCAGTTGGGCTCCTGCGTCTGGATGTTGATGTTTTGCGGGTTCGTACTCGGCGTGCAGTTGAAGGCCGTCTTGACACTCTGCTCAATGAGCGAGCACGAGAGCTGCGGCTGCGACACGCTGCACGGCGTCTCACGCGGGTAAAACGTGATGAGGAAGGCGAGCCACACGATACCAGCAATGGCCGAGAGGAAGTAGATGAGGTGGAATGCAGCGCCGCCCGACATCTTGTACTTGCGAATGTTGGGCGTCTCGACGGGCTCGGCCGCGCGGTTAGCAATCGAGTACGTCGACATGGCAAACGATCGGAACGACGGCTCGTAGTGGTTCGGGCGACCGCTCATCGATGCGCCGTACGGCTTGTCGCCCGCGTCCATAAAGCGGATCGAGCGCGACTCCGTGTTGTTCTCCGTCATCTTCTTCGGGTCCACAAACGACGTCGTCGAGAGGTAAGCGCGGTTCGGGATCTGCTGCCAGCGCTCGGGCGTCGTGCCGTCGGCGGCCATCGCGAGCGACGGCATCTGGGCCTGCGAGATCGAGACGTTGGGCACATGGTCGTCCGACGGCATGGCT
Source organism: Saprolegnia parasitica CBS 223.65 (assembly GCF_000151545.1). NCBI lineage: Eukaryota > Oomycota > Saprolegniomycetes > Saprolegniales > Saprolegniaceae > Saprolegnia > Saprolegnia parasitica. Next base: position 39,058 of record NW_012156414.1, read on the forward strand.
TCACCGCACTCGGTACAGAAGGCCGTGCCGGCCGGGACAGTCGCAAAGCAGTTCTCGCACACAAGGCGCGTGCGCTCGTGCATGAACGGCGCCGAGGCCGCAGCACCCGAGGGCAGCTCCATCGTGTCTTCATGAATCGACGTCATGCCGACGTGGGCACCCACCTTGTTGTAGCAGAGGAGGCCCCAGCGCATGCTGAGCTGGTTGAGAGAGCCGAGGATCGCCATGCCGGCCCAGATGACCATCACGTACAGCTTGTTGCTGTCCGTGATGCCTTCGCTGAGGCTGTAGACCACACCTTCGTACGGAATGCCCATGATACCGAACATGAGCTTCGAGAGCGGCGCCTGGTTGGAGAAGACGAGGCGGAAGATACCGTCGCTGAAGAGCCAGCCGCCGGTGATCGCGCTAAAGAGCACATACTTGAAGCGGTGGCACTCCGTGTCCGAGGTCTTCGAGTGCGACAAGAAGAGCACAAACCAGAGAAGGCCAAAGCCGACGACAAACTCTTGCTTGGCAAACGAAGACTGGCCTTCAAAGAGGTGGCCGACCGACTCGTCGAGCACGAGGAGGTACGGCGCGAGAATGAGGCCGGTCGCGGCCGTCAAGAAGTACGGGCTCAGCACCGTGAGAAAGGCGGCGACCAGACCCATGCCGGCGCCGACACCGGCGGCGATCGCGAGCGCGGTCACTTCCGACGTTGACGTGACATAGTAGAGCGGCGAGTAGATGGCCATGAAGACGATCGCAAACACCGAGAGGCCTTGCGATAGCACAAAGAGCGGGCGGGCGCCGAGCGACAGCGGCGACCAGCCGGCCAGCGCCGCCGAGAAGCCGCCGAGGACCCCGACGATGCCCGAGACAAGCATACCCAGTTCGACCATCTTCGCAGGAGGAAGACGACCAGACGTGAGCAGGAGTGGACTCGAGCAAGCTTTTTCGGTAATGAGCGATTGGGTAAGCGGCCCACCGCCGTCCGCGCCCGCGTATACTTTATTCCAGTCATTTTAGTCGCTCGCCATAGGTCTTAGCGGCTGGCTTCCCATCAGTGGCGTGGTCCCACGCTCGCCTCTGCCTGCCCTGGCGCTTGCCCCAATAATTGCCCTATATCAATGCAGGTAGCGCCGGCTCTTTTCTTTCCTGCGATCGCATTGGATGCACGTCGCGGCATTGGCTTGGTCAGGTCTTTTGTATGGCAATTGCAATTTCCCCCGCTTCTTAAGAACCGGGATGTTATTTTTTTCATGGGTCATACAAACCGCAAGGTGAAAAGGGTGCCAACAATAAAAGAGCCAACTGGCGACCGGATTAAATTTTCGCCGCCGCATTGTCTCGTACCGGTGTAATGCACCGACCATTCGGCCAGACGTTTTTATTGGTTTTCTCCGCCAACCATACAAATACCCAATGCATTTAAAAACCAGCGGCCAAAACGACCCCCCGTGTAAAGTCGAGCCCTCCAAATTACAGCGCGTTCGAAACAATTGGCGCCAGCGTGACACCGATCACGCGCGTTAAACGTCGCGGGCTGGACTTTAACGCGACAAAAAAGGAGATGAACCTCGGGTTTCTATCGAAGGTTTAACCGATATTCGAACGAACGTTGGCACCCGTTCGCGGCCAGCAGTCAGTTTTAATTTTCGACCCACGGCTTGCCACCATGCTGCGCAAGACGACCTCGGGCCTCGTCCTCCTGGCGGCAGCCGCGGGTGCGGTCGAGTGGAACCAGTCGACCGGCTACCAAGTCGCGGTCTCCTTCAAAGGTACTGCATGCGACCATCGGATGGCGATCTCACGCATATGCATTAGGCTGGAGCAACTTTTCGCCGCTCAACGGCGGCTGCGTCACGTGCCCGTACACGTGCGTGCGCCCGGCGACGGGCCCGGATGGCCTCGCGCTCAATTTTACGAACGCGACCATGATTCAAAACCTGCCGGCCATCTACTCGACGCCCGTGTCCAACGGCTGCTGCTACGCGTCGCCGTCCAAGAGCAAGGTCATGCCGAGCTGCAACGCCGAGGCCAACCCGACGACGACGGAAGACTGCGGCTTCCTCTATGGCCCGACGCTCAAGTGGAGTGTGACGGACACGAGCAACCCGCCCAACACGAAGAAGCCGCTGCGCGCGATGCTCATGGCGTCGACGGATTGCAAAAACTTTTGGGCGGTCCAGCAGACGTACGTCAAGATGGAAGGTATCGCGACGTCCATCAACATTACGGGCTCGAAACAGATCAATGGCGGCTGCTACGGCTCGCAGCAAGGCTCGGCGATCATCCTTGCCGGCTGCCTCTCGACCGAGCTTACGTTTGACAAGTCGGCGACCTACACGTGGGACAAGCTCGCGACCAAGTGCACGGGCCTTTCCGGGCAGTGCACGCGCACGAACGCGCTCTGGGGCAAGAACCTCAAGTGCTGCCTCGGTGACGGCATTGACTCTGCGCCGTGGGACACGCAGTGGGAGTTTTACCACAAGAAGGTGTCGCCCGGTATCGAGCTGTCGGGGCCCTTGGTCACGCTCATTGTCTTTTTGGGCGTCGGGCTCCTCATGGCCTGCGTCCACTTTGGCTCCAAGGTGCGCACCCGTGCCAAGCAGACGGCGTTGATGCGCGAGCAAGAAGCGTCGGAGGATTACGAAGAGGTCATGACGCCGCTCACGGGCGACAAGCGCCCCGCCAACACCAACAACCGGTCGATGCACCAGAACCCCGACCTCATTGAGCACTCGCTCCACGAAGGCGACCAGATTTATAAGAAGAAGGAGGACGAAGTTCTCTTCGAAGGCGATTTGTATTAAAAAATATATTCCGAGACCCGGCCCCATGAGACTATCGCCTTGTCTAGCCACCGATCTTGGATCATGGAACCCTGAGGAAAGCATGCCGCTAGGAAGCCTGACGCTCTCCTAAAGGATGCGCCAGTTGGGTGCGTTAGGGTCAAAGCGCCCTACGGTACCATGACTTGCCGACAGCGATAGCACGCGTGTCTATGCAATATCAACTCGGCTGACGTGCTGCTCCTCCCGCTACATGCGCTGCGTCGAGGTTACCGGAGCGATATCATGCAGGTTGCAAGCGTGGCGCATCCGAGCGTAATTTATTACGCGCGCTACAGCGCCGCGAGGTGCTCGGACGAGATGCCTTCGTAGCACATGAGCCCGTCGGCGTTGGGAATGTCGTCGCGGACGCCTTTCTCCTTGAGGTACTCGGCGAGCTCGTGCCACTTGTACTCGAAACAGTAGTGCAGCCCCGTGTTGCCGCGGAAATTCTGCGCACCAAGAGGACATCATCATCGACGACATCGAGGGCGATGCGAATGGGATCACCTGCATGTTGGTGTCGCAGCGCCGACGCATGAGGAACTTGCACATGTTCTTGTTGCCTTGCTGGCACGCGAGGATGAAGAGTGAGTTGCCGTTCTCGTCTTGGGCGTTGACGTGGACGCCCGCGTCAAACATGCTTTCGAGCTAGTAGCACGGTGATGGCGATGGCTGTCTACCGGCGCCCCGTACCTCTTTGACGTTGTTGTTGCGCGTGTACAGCACGGCCTTGCGAATGTTGTCGGCGTCCGACACAGGCGACGGCGGCTCGTCGTCGTCGTCCATCTCGGCGAAGACGTCGGCGATGCTCGTTTGCTTTTGGCGCTTGGCCTGCGACTGGAGCAGCTTGTTCATGAGGACGACTTCCGCCTCCAAGCTCTAGCAGATGCACTACAGTCCTGACGATGGCACGATAAAGACGTACCGGTACAAAGTGCGCTCGAAAGTCGGGCACGTCGTTGGGCTGCTCGTAGGTGCCCGTTTTCGCCGGGTCGATGAGCCCCGCGACCAAGGGAATGTTGGGGGCCACCGCCGTGGGCTACGTCACTCACTGCGTTGGGAATGGCGTCGACGAAGACAAAGTACCGGTGGCGTCGCAATGCTGGGCTCGTACACCTTTTTCGCAAACGATTTCGGGAGCTTGGCGACATTGAGTCGCTTCCAGCCTTCGCCCGGTCGAATGGGCTGCGTCGGCGACGCTTCCTTTGTAATCTGCAGCCGCAGAAGCCGCTTTACACTCATCGTCGACGTTTCTTGGATCGACGGTTCGCGCTCGAGCGTGCGCAGCACCCGTGCTGCAATACCATCGTCGTCCTCGTTCTCCGAGTCGCCGCTCTCGGACGACGAGTCGTGCTCGGTCTCTGCCGTGTGCTTGGCTCGCTTGGGCTTGGAGAGAAGGCCAAGCTTGTCTCGGAGCAGCTCGAGAAAGACCTCGCTCTCGGCGAGTTGCTTGGCCATTCGCGCCACGTCACCCCCGTCGTCGTCGCCATCTTTCTTGTTCTCGTCACCGCTGTCCGTGTCCAATGGATTGGACCGTGGCGACTCGCTGCTAATGGGAGGCTCCAGCGGTGCGGCGTCGTCCGTCTCGAGCGGCCAGCCGTGCGGAGGGTCCCACGACGACCCATTCAAGAGCTCTGGATTGCTGTGGTGGTAAAACACCACGTGCGTCGGGTCGTGCCGGCGCTCTTCCCAGCCCTGCCACTCGCGCAGCAGCACCGAGTGCGCCACACGGTCCCGCCACTCGTCGACCGTCGACGCCTACCATCGAGCGAGTATTGCAGCCATCGTCGCCGCATGGACGTGGTTCAATTACATCGATCGCGGCTTTTCCGTCGCGTTCGGCTTGCACGCGCTCCTTCTTGCGCAGCGCGTCGGCTTCCAAACTAGTGCCATTAGCATCGTCATGTCATGTACCAATGCCATTTCACATGGCGCCTACCGTCGCTTCTCGGCGCGCTTGGCGTCCAAGGCCAAGCGACCGGCTTGGAGTTTGACTTCAATTTCGCGCATTTGCTGTTGGAGACGCTCTTCCTCGCGCTGCTTTTGCTTGGCGCTTAGAAACGCATGGAGGCCACTCGTGTGCACGGACTCGATCGCTTCGTGGCGCATCTCGAGCGTATACATGTTGGGGTCGTTGCTGCCGCGGGACCGCTTGTTCTCGGCCACGACCACATAGTCCTAGTACCATACTATGTCAATGGCCAACGTCAAAAATGAGATCTCTATATCACTTTTTCCAGCCGCACGCGCACGAGGTCGTCGGCGTCGACGGCGTCGTCCGAGTGCCACGAGAAGCGCCCGCTGAGGCCCGTGCGGTTCAAGTACCCGCCCCGAATGCCGAACGCTTTGGCGTGCAAGTCGAAATTCGGAGGAATCGTCGCGTAGCGCAGCCATTGCCGGAAGCGCGTCGCGTTGAACTCGGGCGTCTCGGGCGCATGCTCGTCATGGCCGTTGGCGAGCAGCACCGGCGACGGCCAGTACGCATCGAGGGGCGACTCGACGTGCGGCGGCGACAAGAGCACGACGGTCGTCGCGGGGATCTCCGAAAAGGAAAAGAGGATCTCGCGCTCGATGGCCGCCGCGACCGAGCCGGGCACCCACGCAAACCAGCGCGGCGCGAGGCGCGGCGAGTCGAGTGCGAGCACGACGTGGACGAGGATCGTGTCGGACGACGACACGCGCGCGTCACGGAGGTACATGGCGGCCGGGCGCGTGAACGGTTCGTGGCACCACCAGAGACCGGGAAAGGCGGAGAGCGGCACGGTGCCGGGGACGTTGCCGAGATGCTCCATGCGTCCGCACGACAGGACCGAGAGCGAGACGAGACCGTGGTCGTCGATCGGGCTTTTTCTCTGCACGAAGCGATCGGCGCCGGCGATGGTCGCCGTCGCGAGCGGTGGCGCGCGCGCCATTTCGGCGCCGGCGCGGAAGAGCGGCGACGCACGCACGTCTTGCGTGTGCTGCAAGGCGCACTGCGCCGAGACGGATTGGATCTGCGAGTACCCGTCGTGGATGGCAGTCGTGTCGAGGCGCTGGCATAGGCCTTTGCCCGTCGTCGTCGTCGTATTGCAGTGGAAGACGGCGTTGAAATGGTCGAGGTTCGAGAGCCACACCGTGTGCACGCTGAGGACGAACTGCTTGGTTTTGTTTTTGGACCGCGAGAGATGCTGCGCGTACTGGTTGTCTTGGTTGACCGCGTAAAAGTACTTGGTGTAGAGCGGGTGGCGGGCCAAGATGGGCACGACGGCGGCGTCATGGGTCATCTGCAGCGCTTCGGACGCTGCGTACGCCGCTTCGCGCTCGGCTTCGGCGCGGTACTTGTGGTACAGGTCGTCGATGTTCCAGCTCATGGCGCCCTAACGACATGAGCGCAAATATCGTAGGTAGAGGTACAGACCTGGACCTCGACGAGGTCGCGCGGGTTGCTATGGAGGCCGTGCTCGCAGCGTGTGCGCTTCGTCGGCTCGGCCCAGCACGCATTGCACATGCGGCGCTCCGTGCTGTGCTCGTGCACGTGCGTCGACCGCGCCGGCGCGAGCCCGAGCCCAAGCGTCCGGAGGTCGTTGACCGCGTTCAACTGCGCGAGCGCGGCCTTGACGGACGGCGTTTTGGTCGCGAGGCCCTTGTACAGAGGCGAATGCAAGAGCTTGGCGGTGGCCTTTTCTCGAAGTTCGTGTTTTCGCAGCGCCGGGAGCTGGACCGGGTCGCTGCGGGGGATGGGGTGCACTGGCGCCGCCGCCACACGCGGCGAGGCCAGCACTGGCATCGTCTCGGGCCGCGCATTGCTTGGCGCCGGCACGATGAGCACCGACTGTCCGTACGTGGCCTTGAGCTCGTCCCGCGAGATGGACGCCGGCGCTTGCTCGGGCTTGTGCCCGCGGGCGCGTTCGACGCGGTCCCTAAATGCTCTACTATCAGATGCGAGACGAAGGTGAAGGCAGGTACCGCGCGGCCTCCATGTGTGCGCGCTTTGCATGGTCCTTGAGGATCTTCTTGGCGCTGGCTTCGACCGTGTGGATGAACTGCTGCAGGTCATTCTCCATCCCGCCCGCCTATGGCGCGGTTTCGCCGTTGCCTCCGCAAGGACGTTACGGTAATCTCGCATGTTTGCTCGTCTTGCGCCCAAGCGACTGCCGCCGATTCGATCTGCATGGCAACCACCGCCCATTCGATCTCGGTAGACGAGCCGCATGCACCGCTCGGCGTGTCGCTCGCTCGAGTAAGGGTAGGCTTGCATGCTTCGAGCCCGTCCTTGTCTTGTGTCTTGCAAGCATTTTGTCGGTTGGCACGTGCCCAGCACGCGCGCAGTTGTGGTGTCGAGTGGACGACGTCCGCTGTGGACAGGCGGCTGCGGATGGCTACTGTGGTTGCACTGCGTGGACGGTTTAAGTGCTTCTCGCGGCGGTAGACTGTGGCGCTGTATGTTGTCGGCTCTTGTCTCGACTCTCATCGTTGACACCTGTGCTTATCTAGCTACCAAGAGCTATGCACTGAGACGACCTGGAGGATCGCTCTTGGTAGGCACGCAGGAACGGTAGCTGCCCGTGACGAAGTAGTATGTAGCTGTAGGTAGAGTATTATTGATAAAGGTATTTACGTCAGTATTGCAAGGTAGGTGTTCGCTTGCGGATGTCGGCTTTCTTTTGGACTCTACATAGCGAGCGGTCGGTAGACGGAAACAAGTAGGTATTCTAGTAGAACGAGGTGTAGTCGAACTTGTCTGGTTTTCGTTACGCTTAGCAAACGATTCGATCGGCGTCATGCACGCATGACGCACACGCACGTAATGTCGTCGTGCGTGATGCCCTAGCACGCGCCGGTGTAGTCGTTGATATCTACTAATTAATTGGTGTACCTTGCGCTCGCACTCGGCCTGCGCCGCAAGCACAATCTCGGTGCACGCAGTGTCCGGGTCGTTGCAGTACGAGAGGATCGTCGCCACGTCGTCGTTTGTGAGCTCGTCAAAGACGCCGTCCGACGCGAGCACGAGCCAGCGAAAGTGGGGCGTCAGCTCCACTTGCGAGATCTCCGGCACCGCGCACGCGCCATTGCGCGGCAAGAGGTGCGTGTCCCCGAGGCTCCGGCTCGGCGTTTGCGTCATCTACGCTCTGATTGAGTCGTCTCGTACACGGCGGATCGTGCCACCGATTTCGTCGGGTGCGAGATGACGATGCGGCCGTCGCCCAAAGCGCGGAAAGGCAGCCCCAGGTCGAGCACGCGCATGCGCTCGTCCTACCACATACATGCGTCGTGGGCGCGCTAGAGTTTGCTTGAAGCGTACGAGGTTGTGCAGGGTGTGGTCCGTGGTCGCTTGACGGAGAAGCACCGAGCCGGCCGGGTCGTCCTGCAGACACGGCGCATTTAGCCAGCGTTGGGTAAGCATGGAATTACTTCGAGTACGATGGCCCGGCAGTCCCCGGCGTTGGCAAAGTACAAGCGCGTGGGCGTGACGGCCACGACAAGCGCGGTCGTGCCGCTGTTGCGGTCTTGTGATATGGCTTCAACGAGCTACAGACGCATCGCTTGCTTTCTCGAAAGGAAGAAGCAGAGGCCGCTACGTGCAGGTGGGCCCGCAGGAATGCTCCCGAGAGCGCACGCGGAATGTCGAAGTCGGGCTTTTGTTGGAGGTACGCTTGGACCTACGCTCGCATGAGAGCGTGGACGATAGCAATACGATGCGTCGCACGAGCGCTTTGGCCTTGGACGAGTAGAGCTCGCCGTACACGCCATGGCCGTCAAAGATGCCGAGGATGCCCAGCGCGTCGTCCATGAGAAACGTATCTTGGTTGACATCTTTGCGGGAATCGTTGCTGCAGAGCGAGCGCGCCTCGATCATGAAGCTTCCGGGCAGCTTGCACTCGCTAGCCATCATGCATGAGCCTCGTACGCAGGCGGCGACGTCGCACCCGATCGTTGGGTTGCGGCGCAGCTTCGCTCCATGCCCTGGCTCCTTCATGCGGCTTGTTTTTATGATACAAATCCGGATACGACGGCTCGAATCCGAAAGGCGTAACGTGATTTTAGACAGAATGCGTACCTGCCATATAATACCTTGACAATTGTATTGGCAGCAACTTCAAGCTAGAAGAACGCGCATTAAGGTGGCGCTAGCGGACAAGGGTACATTCTGTACCCTTGTTGGCCACGAGCGGCCACGAGATCGTCGTGGAGGCTGCAGGCTATGCCACCAGTGCAAGAATGGCGCTGGCGGTTAGAAGACAGCTCAAATTCGCTCGGATCGTCGTTCTGGGGCGTTGGCTTCTTTTTCGAAGCCGACCAGACCGAGTTGCGTTTGTATAGACTGCAACCCCATCTTTCGAATCCCGTATCCGGACTGTGAGGTTGAAGCGCTTGCACCGATGAGCAGCATCTTCCAGCACCTCCTCGAGCGGCAGGTCCGCCCGACGTCCCGGCGATCGCTGTACAAGCATGGCAGCGCTCCGCGTCCGATCCGGCTCCGGCGCCACGTAGCAGTGCACAAGGCGGCAGCCGTCGCGGAGATCACACTCGGTGGCAACATCGTGTTTTGCCGCATGGACGATGGAGCTTGCTTCGCCATGCACGGACGCACCACAGCGCGCATGAACCTCTCGCCCACCGAGCGCGTACGCTCCATCTACTACAATCCACTGAACGCGTCTCTCGTGCTCACGGCGACGTGGGACAAGGACGTCACGGACGAGGTGCACTGCCGGTCCGTGAGCCATCGGTCCGTCCCTCTTCATGTGATTGCATGCTATTACATAGCCAACGTAGACACGTGCTGCGCGTGACACCATCACCAGGCAGAATGCTTTTGCTGGCGAGTCGCTTCGGTGGCCCGGGTTTCTCGAGTTTGACGAGGCCAACGGCAAGATCCTGACGGCGTCGACGCCGCACATGTAGGCTGTTGTCGCTCGGGCGAGAGGTGCTACCCACAGCGTAGGCTCTACAAGGTCTGGGACTTGCGCACATATACGCTGCTCTACGCGCTCGACAACGCCGTGCCCATGCGTGAGGTGAAGACGAGGTGACGACAACCAAGCATGAGGATTTTATCCGCACACATGTGCATATTCTAGTCCTGGGCTGCTGCTGGTGCAATGGAACACGCATCGCGCCGCGTCGCGCCGAGCGCCTTCGCTGTCCGTGCTCGACATTGACACGGGACAGGTTCTCCTGCATGCCCCTTGCATCCCATCTCATGTCGTCGTACCACCGAGTAGGTTGTCGCCCACCTCGCGCCAGCCATGCTGCGGCAGCGCGTCGTCTTGATCGAGCTCTTCGACAGCATGCTCGTGTACAAGCAAAGGCATGAGCACCTGCGCGTTCTCAACGTACGTAGCGTCCTCCTAGCACGTACAGTCGCTTCACGCTGGCGTAGCTGTGTACGAGCCAGTGCGTCGTGATTCCCGCGACCCGGCATGTCCCCGTCCATGGCTTTGCCTTCCTCTACGCCGCCAAGCTCTTTCTCGTGACCGACCTTGTCGCTTCGGTCCGCGTCTATTCCATCGCGGGCTCGCTTCTCTCCACGTACGACTGTGCTCCTGCTCCTGCGGCGGCTGATGGTCTCATGGGCACGGGGTAGGGTTTACCAGACGCCCGGCAGCGTCAATCATGTAGTAGCCGACCACGTCGTCGTCTCGTGCGTGCCTGTCGCCGGTACGTCGAGGCGGCCCTCCGGGCACACGCAAGAAAGAGTGTGGCTCTAGGTGGTGCCGAAATGCGTGTGCGACAGAACCTCGACCGCCATGCGACGGAAACACCGACGACGATCCTCCCGTCCCTGCCCACGTGCTTGGCGTACGATGCGGACTCGGGCGACGTGTACACAGGCGACGCCCACGGTGGTGTTAGTGTGTGGAGCGTATGGACGTAGTTAGTCCAAGCTAGTCAAAAAGGGCAGAGAGATACTATTAGATGCTCTTCTCGGACGACCGCCGCGTGCATGATGGTGGATGCTAATCGTTTGCGGGCGAGACGATATCATCTATCCACTGCAATCCGCTCAACTAGAGGTGGCCTGCTTGGCAACACCCAGCTTTGCTAAACCTACCGTCCTACAGCCGCCAGAATCGTCGGTCAAGTCCACCGCAGCTACGGTGCTTCTCTTGGAGTAGCTCCAAGAGCTTGACACAACGATGACGACGTCCTCGAGGTCTGCGAATCGATGCCGTGCCTCCACTCACGGCTCGAGAACGCGTCCGGTGTCTGCCTAGGTGAAGAGAGAGCTAGCACGCCGTGCACTGGTCATGCCACCGTCTTTTGACGGTCCAGAACTTTCTGGATGTGCACGCTCTTTTAACACAATGCAGACACGCATTCACATGGCAAATGTGTTATGGGCGCGTGCGCCGAACGCGACCTCCGCTTTGCTGCGGTGCGCCGTTTTGCACCGCCAACGGCCTTCGGCCGGGAGCACGCGAAGGACATTGAAGGATGGCGGATGTCTGCCGCCGGCTCTGCGGCGACTGCAGCAGAAGGCCGAGTTTCTTGGACCACTGCACCGAGGGCTCGGTGGCACTCAAAGGGACAACCTTATCGCGCTGTCTGCACTGGGCAATGCCGTTGAAGGCGGACGACAAGCGCCAGGCTCGTGGTTGCTGCTGGCCACTGGGTACCGTTGCGACTGCGACCCGACTGTTGTCGCGGTTGCCGTCCGGATGAAGAGAGAACGACCCTCGCGATGCCAAGCAAGAGGACTACTCTTGCGCTGAAACTCGGAGGCTGATCCGCACTCCTGCACGCAACCTTGCCTGGGACTGCTGGACTTTATGCGTCGACCAAGGACGTCCTTTCTACAATGCAGTGCGATGGCCTTCACCATCTTTGCAGCAGCAACAACAAGCGCAGCAGGGCTAGCCGCAGACGAGCGGAGGTGACTGAGTCGGAGTTGGGCTGACAACCCGTCGACGAGGTACTCCCTACAAACGCGATCATGACTGGCGGGCGAAAGGAACGATCTTCGATTGCACGTGGTTGGCGCTCCGGATCTCAGGACTCCGATTCCAGCAATTGCCACGTTCAGTTGTTGAACTTGCATATCTTTGCGATTCCAAGGCTGCTTCGTAGAGCAGTGACATCGATCCGTGCCATCATACCGTACCCTTCGCCTCCTCCATGCAGCCTCGTGCAAGCCAAGCCGCTGCCGTCGGCTTGTATGTGACACGCGCCGGCCCTTTTCGGTTCAGCGCCGTCGCTTCTCGCTATGTCACACACCTCCTACTGTACGATGCTTCTGGCCACGGCGCTGTGATCATGCCAGCCTCTCGACGCCATACATTTCCTGCCACGTCGCCGCCTTGCTCTACGGCGCCGCAGCTGCATCAATGGCAGCGTGGTTGTGCAACGTGCTGCACTATACTCGTTTAAGCCAATTTCAACGAAGTATTCCTTCAAAACAATGCGTGCGACGCTGTTTCACGGGAATTTCACAGTAAATATCACTTGATCAACTGCGCGGGCCAATCAGCGCGACCAAGCAATTCAGCGGATGCACTTTATCTACGCAGTCATTTGCGAATTCGCCGACGATGGCCAAGCACGTGGTCCTGCTGGTAGCACTGGCGCTCGTGGCGTCCGTGGCAGCGATCGATGCGACCAGCGATGCGATGAACACGTGCACGGGCGGCGGCGCCTTTGGCATGTTCCGCCGCCAGCCCGGCTGCGCGATCAACAACTGCCAGTGCTTCCCCGTGCTCTTCCAGTGCGACGCGACGCTTGGCGACGGCATTGGCCAGTGCGTCCTCTCGAGTACGTTCATCGATACCGACGACTCGATGGCTCATGCGAACCTGTAGACTCGGGCTGGGCGTTTATGATTGCAGTGCTCCTCATCAACCTCATCGTGCCGGGCGTGACGCTCCTCAAGCACGCGTACGAAGACGGCAAGGTCACCAAGCAGCAGCGCGCCAACAAGCACAACATCCACAACGTGGCGCATGGCGGCGAGAAGCAGCTCTCGCTGCAGGACGACGTCGCGCCTGCCGACGGCGTCATCCCCAACAGCGAGCTGTACATCAGCCTCAAGAAGTTTGGCAAAAGCGTGCCCGACACTGCGTACGGTCTCGACACGACCGCCAAGATCTTCATGGAGACCATGTCCAAAGGTGCACACTCGCATCCTCATCATCAACTATTCTCATACTATGGTTGGTAGGTTGGATCCAATACGTCTTCTACTCGCTGATTGCAGCGTTCGTCTTCTGCCTCCTCTTGCTCTGGGTCCCGTTCGAAATGGCGCAGACCAACGTCGTGCTGCACCCGACCGCCGTCGCCTCGGTCAACACGTCGTCGTACGACTTGCACACGGCCGTGAACACGAACCTCCCGACCGCGATTCGGTTCGTCTCGCTCGAGGGCGACTTTTGCGCCGCGTCGGCCAACTTGTTGGCGCGCAACGGCCTCAGCACGCTCCACGTCGCGTACGACATGACGTTCAGCGTCGACGAGAACGACATTCTGCAAGCGTTCGACGGCGCCAAGTCGCTCGGCTGCAACTGCGTCGACGGCGTCTGCGCGCTCGTGCCGTCGCAGTCGTCGACGATCGACGGTCTCCTCCCGCTGGTCTACTTTCCGTGGTACCAAGACATCTCCAAGCCGTTTGCGCTCGAAAACAAAAACCACTCGTTCGAGCTCAACGCGACGTTCACGATCACGGCGCCGGGCCGGATGCAAGCGACGACGCCACTGCGCCCGATCCCGACCTTGTCGCTCGTCGCGCACCACTCGTACGTCGAGAAGATCACGGACGCCGTCGACTTTGTCGTCTGGGTCCTCGACTTCGTCTTCTTCGGCCTCTGGTTCTACCTCAACCGGCCGGCGACGCAGCCGAAAGACACGCACAAGATTCCCGAGCGCAAGGTCGTCGTCTTCATCCTCTTGACCAACATTTTGAGCTCCGTGCCGATCTTCTACCTCTCCAACTGGTTTAGCATCCACGCGACGAACCAGACCATCTACCTCTTCTCGCACGTCTGGACGTCGTCCGCGACCGGCCTCTGGCTCCTCGGCCTCCTCTTCGCGATCGACATGCAGCGCAAGCGCGTCTTCACCTTCCGCTTCGTCTGCGTCAAGGTCTCGGTCGGGCTCGTCGGCCTCGTCACGTACATCGTGTCGTTCTACTACGCGCCCGTGTACATCTCGTCGATCGTGGATTTCCTACTCGCGATGCTCGCGGCCGCCGTCTTCCGCGGCGTCATGGTCAACGTCCGCAACCAGCTGCGCAACCAGAGCTACATCCGGACGCGGCCCGAGCAGCTCACGGCGCGCCTCCTCTACTACATTGGCATGGCCGTCACGTACATCTTCATCGCCGTCGCGATCGTCGCCGACCCAGTCCCGCGCGTCTCGACCTTCATCTCGCGCTACGCGCTCATGACCGACCTCTCGATGCAGATCATGCTGCGCACGTGCACATGGGTCATCCTCCTCGTCTTCCTGCCGCCGACGTACGTCAACCCGGCGAAAGCCGTCTACTATGGCCGCGAACGCTCTGCGCTGCCGCACTTGACCAACGGCGCGATGCGGGATTTCGAGCTCGCGCACCTCAAGCAAGCAGTGGCCGCGCAGTCCAAGACGTTCATCGGGCAGTCGTACGGTGGCAGCGACGCGAGTGCGTGGAAAGCGCCGCACGCGTTCTGCATCGAGACCGGCGTCCGTATGTACAACATGGCGACGGCCGTCTACGAGACACTGGACCTCGACGTCTTTGCGCAGGACGAGCTGAGCTTGGTGACCGAGCTCTACGACGCGGGCACCGACACGTACGGCTACGTGCTCCGCGGCCACCAGCGCATCGTCGTCGTCTTCCGCGGCACGGCCAGCGCCAAGAACGCGGTCACGGACGTCAAGTACAACCTCGTGCCGACGGATTTTGCTGCGCACAACCACCCGGAATTTGAAAAGATCCGCGTGCACACGGGGTTCTGGGCCGCGTACAACACGGTGCGCGCCGACCTCCAGCGCGCCGTGAGCGCGACGCTCACCGAGATGGGCCGCGACGTGCAGCTCTACTTTACGGGCCACTCGCTCGGCGGCGCGCTGGCCACGCTCGCGTCCTTCGACGTGGCGTACGCGACGAACTTGGACGTCGTCATGTACAACTTTGGGTCGCCGCGCGTCGGCAACCACGCGTTCGCCAAGGCGTACAACAAGCTCGTGCCGAACGCGTACCGCATCGTCAACGACGGCGACGCGGTCGTGGGCAACCCGAAGCGCGTGCTGCACGCGTACTGCTCGCGCAATCTGCGCTACAAGCACGTGGGCACCGTCATCTTGCTATCGTCGCGCGCGTCCGGCGTGTTCGTCTTGGACCCGAACATCGTCGAGATGGCCTTCATCGCGAAACTGCGCAACAACGGCCTCTCGCACCTCATGTCGAGTTACCAGGTCATGCTCAACAAGGGCGTCGACTGGATCAACCGCGAAGAGCTCCAGAAACTCGCCAAGGAAGCCAAGCTCGGCGCCGACTCGGAGCGCACGCCGCTCATGTACGCCTAGACTCTTCTAGAATAAGATGATACATTGACGAGCTTCTTGGCGTTGATGCAGTCGATGAGGTGTGGCTTGGGACAGCAATGTCTCTCTCTCGTTGCGTGGCGGTCGCGAGTCGAAGGGGCAGTCGTAGGCATCGCAGGGCCGGTCGCTTGGTGTGCTTCCCACCACCCTCACGACGGCAATGGACGATGATCGACGCGTTCATCCCGCAGTGTTCTAGTGATCGCAAGATGACCGCCGACATCAAGGCCTCGACGGACTTGAGCGTGCAAGAAGAAGCGCCCGACGAAGAAGTGCGGCCATCCAAGAGCGTCATCACACGGTCCGAAATCGCAATCGACTGCGCGGCTCTTTTGGCAGCCGTGTGTCGCACTGCTCACCATTCGCGATGTCCTGGATGCCCACGCACCGCGTCGGCCATTGGCGCATCAACGTCGCAACCAGTCGCATTGCTCAGGACGACGCCGACTCGACGATCCAGAGCTACCTACTAGTATGAAGAGCACTATGAGAACTGCAGGTTGGTCGGTGTCGATGACGAGAACATAAAAGAGAAGGACCCTCCACGGGCACATTGCATTGGTCCTCCTACGAGAGCGAAGACCTTTGCGCCGTGCGCCAGACATTCTACGCGGGTACAAATGGCCCAAGCAGATACTTAGCCTCTTGCGACCGCAACCGCGTAGAATCGGAAAGGAGTGACACCACCGGGGATCGAACCCAGCGCCAACTGGTACCGAAACCAGCGTCTAAACCACTAGACTAATAGATGCCACTAGTTTCTTCACGTTCGCAGTGGCTGCTGTAGATTTCTTCTGCCGTACAAAAGCACCACGACCCTTTACACCGACGTCTCGCGAGAAACCCTACCCCTCGTAGGAACCATGCATGCGTCTACGACACACAAGACCGAAAGAATGGACGGGATCCTGGTTGGTCGGGTGCTCCAATATATGGAGGCTGCCACCGAGCTTGTATGACCTGAAGCGCTTGAAGTTGGATCCCAAACTTGCGTTCGCCCGGCTGTCTTGTCCGCTATTGGCGGCATATGCCACCTGAATGTATGCCGAATGCTGGCGACTTGGCTGGCATTTGCGGCATAAGCCACCTCTTAGCTGCCGAATGCAAAGGTCGGTGCCGAAGATAAGAACAGTTGCGTGTCAAGCGCTCAGCGCGAGTGCAACCCGAGGACACACATCGGCTAAACGCTGTCCATCCTCGCTTTAAACGGAGAGCTTGACACGCACATATCTTTTAGCAGCAGCGACCACAGGAACTGTGATCTTGTACTGACCGACCGCATCGACTTCTGGGCGTCCACGCCAACTCGGCCGCTAGCAGAGGCCGCTTCGTCCATATGGGCCCGCAAAAAGGAGGCAGAGCGACAACGCCTCAATCAAGAAGCTCTCGGTCAACTCAGCGGTCAACTTGCACTCGCTAGCCATCATGCATGAGCCTCCTACGCAGGGGGCGATGTTGTGGGTTGCGGCTTGCGTTTTAGGATTATAGTCCGGATACGGCAGCTCGCATCCGCAAGACGCAACGTGATTTTAGACAAGGTCCGCGAATAATCTCAAGAATAGAATGCCCAGCAACTTGAAGCTCGACAAACGCGCATTCTTGGAGGAAATGACAGGCTTGTTGGGATACTGGTGACCTTCCAGCGTCCTACCACACGCCTGCAAGAGTGAGAAGGACATTACTGTATTGCTGGTGCGCAATTGAATCGAACAAGTTTGCATCTGAGACTGCCAAGGTGATCCAAGTGCGGCGATCAATTTGACCACCACTGTACGTTGCGCTATGCACAAGGCTTCAACTTGGTTGCGTGAAAATAGTCGATTCGCCTGGTCGATCACTCCAATACTTGTACGAGATTGGCACGTCCCCGCCGCCCGTGCAACTCCCGACCCCGCTGTTCCACGAATATGAAGCTAGCTCAAGGTGCCCCAATCGTCCTCTTAGCCGGTCTTTCTCTATTGTAGATTGCGATGTCTCGGGCAATGTCGTGATGCGGTGTGCGCATTAGAATGACGTGGCAGCGCGTTCTAGTGCAACTGTAGGCAGTAGGGGAAAAAGACGTTGGCAGTTGGTTGTGTGAGGATCAACAGATTTGAAAATACCCCGCCGCCCTCACATACCGTCCACAGCTTCACCACAAGGTCGTCGGCCTCGACGCCAACAAATGGGCCTCCGACGCCACGGGCCTCCGACGCCAGCCCCGTTTTGACGAGACTTTCTGCACGCACCGTGCCATGGACCGACGCGCTCCGCACCGATGCGCTTTGCTCTGGGCGACGTTGTCCAAGGTGGCAACAGCGCGTGACGACGCGGCGCGCACCGAGCTCCTCGTGCAGCTCCTGCGCCTCGAAGCGCACGTCACGACGTACAAGGGTCCACCTCCGAAGACGTGCCTCTCCAAGGTGTTGGGCGACGATCGCGTCGCCTACATGGTTGGTCTCTACACCACGCCGTTGGTGCTGGATTACGTGGCCTCGCTCGATACTCACGACGCGTTGTACTCGCCAGTCAACATTGCCGCCCCTGCGATCATGCAGAGCTTCGCTCGCTTTATCCGTAGCTAGAATAACATAGCTACGCGACTAACTATCAATCAACAACATTTTCTCAATAACTTGTTTGCTCAGGAGGCAAAGGGCGCCAGGTCATTATTACCACTTGGACCTCGGGTGGGGTGGGTTACTGTTGAAGAAATCTCGATCTAGATTGCTAGCTCTGCGACAAGATCCACTCGTTTTCGAAAAGATGGTTTCGACACCCCTCGGCGCGCCAAACAACCCAGAAGCCGCTGCATGTGATGTACGTCTACCATCACCTTATATATATGAACGTGTTTCGCGTTATCTTCGTTGTTACAAAGAGTTCGCATACGTAGAGACTAGCAATCTCCTTCTTCTTCATTCGCTCGCCGGGCCGTGGCTGCGCAGGCGGCGGCGCGGGGGTGCATCTTGTTCTTCTGTAGTCGCGCGGGGACGCTTGTGGCCGCGGGTGAGGCCCATGATGACAAGCTCCGTGGATTCCTTCCAGGCTTCGCGATCGGCGGCAAAGCTTCGCAGTTTGTTGAGGTCGTCGAGAGACGCCAGCGACTGAGGCGGCGTCAACGCCTGGAGGTCGCGGTGCAGGACGATCGGCAACGTGATCTTGGTGCGGCCTAGAAAACGGGGCGCCTCGGGAGCGGCAAAGAAGCGGGCGGCGGCAATGTTGGCAGGGACGTCTTTCTCCAGGCGCAGCACGTGGCCCAGCAGGCGCCAGCGTTGGCGGGTGACGATCTCACTCAGCGGCACACTCTTGCAGCGCTTGTAGAGCGCGACGTCGCCGAGCGTGTTCGGGTAAAAGATGCCTACTACCATCACCTTGCATACATATTGATCGTGCTGAGTGTATGATACAGGTCCATAGCTAAAGCTGCGTCGGTGGCATGCACCTGCTTCTTGAGCTAATCATCGCATTCGTCTCGTTGACTCACTGGTGGGGCGCCTTGAAAAGAGGGAGCCACGTGTGCTTGCGCTGTCCAGTCGTAATAGGGCCCAAAGATGGTCGTGCGTTGGGCCTCCAAGCTAGCGTCGTTGCTTTTGAGGTACAGAGGGATCCAGAGAGGAAAGAAGCACGGCGTCGGCTGGCTGGGCGTCGGCGATGGCGGCCAGTAAGTCGCAGGCCGCTGACCACGGCACGGCCAAGGCGCGCACCAGGCGTCGAAACGAGGCGCAAGACAGAGCAGGTCATTGGCAACGAGCAGCTGGTCGTTGGATTGACCGCAGGAGATAGCGGTCGACGTGGAGGACGATGGCGCGCGTCAGCAGTCGTGGTCGTCAAGCTGGCGCCAGACAAGAAAGACAGGTCGCGCCACGCGATAGACGAGCAATCCTGCTGGCGGCCGTACGGCGCTTCGGTCCGCTGGCTCCAGATGAGGCGCAGCCACACGTCGCATCGGACACAGGCCGCTCGTCGACGCGGTCGGACAGCTCCATCGTCGGCCAGCTCATGGAAATCTTAGTTTTGGCACTGCTTCGTAAATTCGGCAGCACGGACGTGGCGAATGCCGAAAAGCTGTACCTGGTACTAATAGTATACGCCCAGCTGGTATACGCCACATGTTATCCGGTCCCAAGAGGCAAGCACACGCGGACAGCGCTACTAGTACACATGGAAGCACGGGATGTCACGCCAGGCGGCGGTCATGCCGCTAGCACCGGAGCTGGAGCGCGATGACTGGTAGATGATCGTGCGCTTGAGCATGCTCGAGGTTGACGGACCATGCAGGAAGCGCTTCTTGCATAGACCGAGCGCACTCGCCTCGTCATCGACAACCTCGTCCACGCCAACCCGACGATCTAGCCCCGACGATGCAAACCCGCGCATATCACGGTATCACGTCAAAGGAGTGAGATATGGTTTGTAGATTGCCAGCTTTGCCGCGGCCGACAAGGCGTACGCGTTGCGGCCACGTGTTGCAAGACACGGACAACGCGTTGCGCTTGGCCGCTACACCCGCCCCTCGCCACGACGTGCCGCCGACCGTGGCTGCGCACCCGCGCGTCGAAGCGGCGGATGTTTTCGATTTCCAAACATGTAGTACGAAGTATGCATATCGATGCTCGTGCAATGCAGATGCTGGATTGGAGGAACGAGAGAGTTGGTTGCCAGCGCATTGAGGCACTGCTGTGAAGCTATTATGTGGAGATGCGCTCTAGTAGCATTCTCTTCACTTGGACGAGGTCTGTACCAGCGGTCCCTCCTTGCCGGAACGTACACGTGGGCAACTATGAGAACTGCAGGTTGGTCGATGACGAGAACATAAAAGAGAAGGACCCTCCACGGGCACATTGCATTGGTCCTCCTACGAGAGCGAAGACCTTTGCGCCGTGCGCCAGACATTCTACGCGGGTACAAATGGCCCAAGCAGATACTTAGCCTCTTGCGACCGCAACCGCGTAGAATCGGAAAGGAGTGACACCACCGGGGATCGAACCCAGCGCCAACTGGTACCGAAACCAGCGTCTAAACCACTAGACTAATAGATGCCACTAGTTTCTTCACGTTCGCAGTGGCTGCTGTAGATTTCTTCTGCCGTACAAAAGCACCACGACCCTTTACACCGACGTCTCGCGAGAAACCCTACCCCTCGTAGGAACCATGCATGCGTCTACGACACACAAGACCGAAAGAATGGACGGGATCCTGGTTGGTCGGGTGCTCCAATATATGGAGGCTGCCACCGAGCTTGTATGACCTGAAGCGCTTGAAGTTGGATCCCAAACTTGCGTTCGCCCGGCTGTCTTGTCCGCTATTGGCGGCATATGCCACCT
>NW_012156414.1:59780-114088 GCF_000151545.1 Saprolegnia parasitica CBS 223.65
CGCGCACGCAGCGTACCCAAAGCACTGCGGCGGCGGCGCAACCGCCGTCGTGTTGGGCGAGAACGGCGGCTGGGACGCGACAAAGAGGAGCGCGTTGGCGGCCGAGTTGCCAGAGTCAAACGTGGCCTTGCCACCCGTCAAACGAGGCCAGACGCTCGAGGCATTCACGAGCGCTTCGTCCAACAGCGACAGCGTCGGCCAGAAATCCGGACCCTTGTCGGCGCTCGCGCGCAGCACGTCTTGCTGCTGCCATGCGTACTCAGGTCTAATTAATGATGAGTACGATAGCGTGATACACACAAAGGTACCGGACAAGGTGAGACGTCATGGGCGTGATGGGCATGAGGTTAATACCGTGGATCTCGGACGCGAGGTTCCCAAACCACGTCGAGTACACGACCGACATTTCGCTGACGACCCCGACCATGCGGTTGGCTGCAAACACGGGCTCGTAGATCGCAGGCGTCTGACGTTCCGACATGTGCCAGTAGCGCTGCGTCGAGCGCACGTCCATGGCCAGCAGCAGCTTGGCATAGTTGTAAAAGCCAGGTGTTTCGGTAGCATCCAGAGACGCGTAGAGCGCGACGCCGTAGTAGGCGTTGACCGCCTCCGAGCTGCTCTCTTGGGACTTGCCGTTCGACATGCTGAAGAGGCCGCTCGCGTACGAGTGGCCCGTGAACCAGTCCTTGTGCCGCGCGGCCGGGAAGAGCAACGAATTCTCGTCCGCCGCAATGTCGCCGACAATCATATCGATGGCCGCCGCGTTGGCGGCGACCCACGTTGGGTCAAAGCGCCGGAGCACCGCGGCTGCGTAAGCAAAGTAGCCGTAATGAAACTAGAAACCCTCAGACGATGCGACACGCGGCGATATAGGAACGTACGTGGTGGTCGTTGTAGTAGCCCGCGCCAAACTCGGCGTCCCGGTCCGCGAGCCCGGCTTTCGTGACGAGACCGCCGTACGTCGTGTCGTAGTAAAAGCAGTTGGTCGACGCCGGGTCCCACCACTTGGCGAGCTCGCGCTTCATTTTGGCAAGGCCGATGGCGACCGTCGACGAGTCATTGAACCGCTCGGCCATGAGCACCAAGCGCGCCTCGCGCGCGATCTGCTTGCCAAAGTTGTACGCGTCCAGCGTGAACGTCGGGTAGAGAGCAATGTCGCTTTGGAGAGCTGCCTTGATGGCGGCCACTGCAGCGACGTACGCTGGCGACCCCGGCGACGCCATGATACCTAGATACCGCCAATGGTACTCGAGATTCTACTAAGGAATGAGACGGCCACACCTTGGCTCGGGTAGTCCCACGCCGGGTCCTCGATAACATCGAGAAAGCGCCACGTGTTGCCGACAACGCCCGTCATCGGGCCGCGGATCGCCATGTATTTGACCTAAAAGCGGTGTCAGCTCTCCATCTCTCTCACGGATCACCGGTACCTCATCGAGCAGCGTCATGTTGGCAGTGAACGTGTCCATGTGATGCAAGAGGCACGTCATGAGCAGCGGCGGCGCCGAGCGCCCAGGGAAGCTCGCGGTCGTCCAGTCAAAGCGCCAGTGCATGATGGAAGCGTTCTTTGCGTCGACGTGATGCGAGATGGCGGCGCCGACCGGGTAGGTCGACGCGTGTTGCGCGAGGAGCGGGCGGGCGCCGCTGTAGAGCTCGAGACCCAAGCGCAGGACGCCGTTGTACGACGACGGTCCCCGGAACGTCTTGCCATCTCGCGTCCATTGCATCGGCGACGACGCAAAGAGGAGCCACTTGTGCCAGTTGCCGAGCAGCAGCTCCGAGCAGTTATGCGCTGGATCGTCCTTGAGCGACAGCATCTCGAGCGCCGACGAGAGCAGAGGCGTCGCACCCTTGTACTCGAGCGTAATGTACGGCGAGCCACGCACGAGGTGCAGGAGGATGCCACCGTCTTGGAACGACAGCGTGACGCTGAGCGCGTCGTAGCGGACGACAACGAGCGGCGACGCACCAACGTCGACGACGAGTTCGGCTGTGAAGCCTTCGATGATGTTGGCGGCTGTCACGACGCGGAACGGGTAGCTGATCTGCAGTTGCTGGTCAATGACCTTGACCGAGTAGGGGAGCGACGCGACGGCTTCGTTCCCGAGCACAAAGTTGGTCCAGAAGGCGCCGGTCGGGAAGGGCGAGCCGGCAATCGACGGGTGCAGGTGGCTACGGGGCGCCTGCAGCGGGTGCGTCACGTTCACGTACGGCCCGCCATCCATCGCGTGGACGGCGGCGAGCAGCAGCGCGACGAGGCCAAGCAGCAGCATGTTTCTTGTCTGCCAACTTGCGATCTGCCAGACAATTGCCATCGCCGCCAACAACACACACTCCTGCGCTGGATATTTTTATTCGCAGGTGCGCATCGGCCATAGTGAAACCTAGCTACCAAGCGCACCTGCAAAATATATCATCCCGACGTCTGGCGGCCTGTCGTGGTGCTGGCGTGTCGCACCGGCGGCGGAGGCGGCAAGGCCGCCACGACAGGCTGCAAGCTGGGCTGCAAGCATGGGCTGCAAGCAAGCGAGTCCACGCAGGCTGCGCCACGAGGGCTGCAGCTCGCAGCAGCGGTCGCGGCGAAATCCAAGCCAGGTAAGCCTTGCAGCCAACGAATCAACGCATCTAGGCCGCTTCCCGTCATCTTCAAGGCAGCGTCAGCCGCACGGGATGGGACGGCTCCAAAATCGGCGCTCCGAAGCTCGTGGCGCAAGGTGATCCCTGCTGGCGATGGAGCCAGCAGGTGCTACTGTCGTCGCACGCAAGCGGTTTTCGGGTGTTGCAGTATCCATCGGGCCGACCGAAGCCACGCCGCAGCGGCCGCATCAACGACTCGAGCGGTCCAACGCAGGTGCTGGCAAGGCTAGCGCAGTAACACAAGGCGCTGGTGTCGCACAAGACGCAAGGATAGCATCGAGGATGTGTTGTTCATAATCACATGGCGTACGTCTGCGACCGCAGCATCATGGTGAGGAGGCGGCCGACGTCCAGTGCGCTTGGTCGTTGTCGCGGGTCGTTGTCGAGGCAGCGCTGTGCGATCGAGAGCACTTCGGGCGGGCACTCGTCCGTGAAGCTCGGTCGGAGCTCGCCTTCGATGACCATCATGGCGATCACGGGCTTGGGCAGCGCCGTGCCGTTGGTCGAGACAGCGTTGCCATACGGACTCTCGCCCGTGTCGACTTCGGAGAGGAGGACGCCGAACGAGTACATGTCGGCGCTCTCACTGTACCGGTCGCCTTTGAGAATCTCGGGCGCAATCCACGCAATCGTGCCAATCTAGCCACCTTATCGTGAGCGGAGGAGATACAAACAGCGGGAAGGACCTCGGCCGTCATGGTCGCATCCATGACGACTTGGCGACTCGTGCCAAAGTCGCTGAGCTTGGCTTCAAACTGCGCGCCGAGGAGGACGTTCTTGGCCTTGAGGTCGCGGTGGATCACGTGGAGCTCATGGAGGTAGCTCAGGCCCGCAATCACGTCGCTGAGCACTTGGACCTTGGAGTACGTTTTCACAGACGTTTGCGCCGGCCACACGAGCTTGAGGGCGGCCGACGACCGCTGCGAGTCGTCGTCGTCCTTGGCGCGGACGAGCGTGGCGAGGTCGCCGTTGGGCATGAACTCGAGCACTGCACTGAGGTCCTTGAGCGTGCTCCACGAGACGCTAGCTTGCCAATGAGCGCGATGCCAATAGAAACCACGCACCCGATGAAGCGCACAATGTGGGGGTGGTCGAGCTGCGCGCAGAGTCGGATTTCGTCCATAAAATCGCGGACGCCGTCGCTGTTGCCCTCGACGGCCGACGGCAGCATGCGCTTGACGGCCACGTCCATCGAGTGGTACCTCGCAAGGTACACGACCCCAAAGCCGCCCGATGCGATCGTCTGCTGCATCACAATCTCCTTGTGGTCGATCCGGAAGCGCTGAAAGTTTGGATCAAACCGAATGTCCGAGCCCTTGTCGGCGCCGGTGGCGAGCGCCGTGAGCTCGCGCGGCCGCCCGCCGAGGCCGATCTGCTGGTCGCCGTGCTTGTCGAGCATATGATGCGCCGGTGGCAGTGGCCGCGCGGACGCCATGTCGCGGTTGGTTTGATTCGCGAGCGCCGAGAACGAGAACGCTGGCCCCTTCTTCCGCGCCCGGCGGTACCGGCGGTACACAAAGAGGCTCAGGCCCGCCACGACGACGGCGACGGCGACACCGATGAGTGCATACGCCGTGTCACTCAAGCCCTCTACGCGTGGTCAGTTATCACTCGTCAGGACAAGGTACGAGACCGGAGAGACCGTCGACGCACACGGCGATGCCGCTTGGTAGCTTTTGACGCGACCCGTTCGTGCAGTCGCTGGACGTGACCTCTGTTTTGAGACTGCTCTTGACGTCGAGCGACTGGAAGACCGTGTTGTACTGCGCCATCGAGATGGTCAAGTGCGCAATTTTGGTGTCCACCAGCGACCTAAAAGGGGTCATTGTCGGCGCATCAAAGCGTGCGATTACAGTGTTTTGAGGTCGACAAAGTTGCACAGATGCAGGCTCTCGATCGCGTTGCCGTCGAGGTACCTACCCACATTGCTCCACGTCGCGTCGCAATCGAGCGCACGACGACGTACAAGGTGGTGAGCGTCGACGGAAACAGAACGTGGTCGAGCCTCTGGAGCTTGGCGTTGTGCGAGAGATCGAGCACTTCGAGTCGCGGGGGAAAGAGGCTCGAGGCGTTGGGCGGCAGCGTCGATAACGCGTTCGCACTCAGGTTCCTAATGTCGTCTCCACCAGCATGCATGTGGTGCAACGGACGTACAGAGTCTTGAGGTTCGAGGCCACAAGCTGCGTCAACGACGCAATCTCGTTGTGTGCGAGCGACCTAATGCGAAACAGAGCGCTTTAGACGCAGGGGTGCGCAGTCGGGCTACAGTGTCTTGAGCGAGTCGGCAAAGGGCGTCGCGTTGGACATGCTAGTGAGCGCATTCTTGGCGAGCGACCTAGGCCACGATCAGACGCAGCGGAGACGGCGAGTGCGTGTACAAGTCTTCAACGATAAGGGCGACGTCAAAGCGACGCTGCATGTTGCCCAGCCTCGCGATGCCATGGCCCGACATATCGCTATAGGTCGGCCAACAACATCACCATCGTCGTCGTCTTCGCGATCGAGGCTGTGTACGTACATGGTCTTGGCGTAGTGCGTGACCGAGTCGAGGTACGCGAACGGCAGCTTGGGCGGCGACGCGTAGCACGGCTCGTCCTGGGCTGCGCGCTTGTCCGCGTTGGCGAGCACGACGGCCATCGTGAGGTTCGTGCATGCGTCGACCCACTCGCTCAGGTCGGCGCCGGCCTTGGCGAAGCAGCCGGGCGAGATCTTGGCCGCGTCCGCAAAGCACTGCGCCGTGAACGTCGCCGTCGGGAACGGCTTGAGCGTCACGACGCTCATCCTGTCTACGGCGCTGCTGTCAATAAGAAACACACTCGGCAGCGGATACCGCGTGTGATTTTTATCCCCGACTTGCCATTTGTATCGAATTTAAAGAGTTTGATTCTATTGGCACGGTTCAGAGCGCCGTGACACACGACCACCTGGGCGCCGGGCCTCCTCCGCCATCGCGAGCTCATGGACAGCCGCGCCAACCGATCGATCGCCATGGCGCACGGCCATCGACAATCCACCGCCTGCGATCGGTGCCAAGAGCTGGCAGTAGGCTGCTCGGCAGGCTGCGTCGTTCTAATAGGATGCGCACGGCGGATGGCCAGACGTCGTGACGTTATGCAGCTGCACGCAGCGTGGACCACCGCAGCATGCACAACTATTCGCACATGGTCCGCTAGGCGACGCCCACTGAGGCTGCTAGTACGCCCAAGGCGCAAGCGGCAGGACGCGGTGCCATGGCGGGTGCAGCGATCGGGTGTAGCGGCTGGGCGAGGACCTGTGGGAGCTCTGTGGGGGGTCCCCTCGAGATGGGTGGGGGGTTTCCCTCGTTGCGAGCTCGCGTCCGGTTTCGTGGGGCCGCTGGCAAAGATACCACCGCGCAACGTAATTTAAAAGTCCCGTGGCGTCACTGCTACGTCATGCATACAAACACCAAGTGGAAGCGTGAGTAATAAAACAAGAAACCCGAGCGATTTGGTGGGAACTATTATAATACCAAATCCAGCCCGGACCCAAAGAAGAAGAAGAAGACGGTGGCCCCATGGACGAGAGCCCGCCACCGAGCGTCACGTCGCCGACGTCCCTCGACGACTTCCGGCGGTCGTCCGTCGGGCCCATGCCCCGGCGAGAGACCGAGCCATTGGGCTACCAGCGGGCTGCGTCCCTCAAGTTCCTCCAGCGGGGCGCCAGCGGCCATGCGAGCATGAGCATGGGCCCGAACGACATCCCGTCGCATGCAGGCAGCGTTGCTGGCGCGCCCATGTCAGCGCCGAGCCTTTCCAAGCCAGGCTCTCGGCGCAGCTTTGCGTTCTTTGGCTCCAAGGACCGCCCGCCCTCGAGCACGGGCGCGCAATCCTCGTTCCTCGGTGGGCAACCGCCGTTTATGAGCAACAAAACCGGCTCGGGCTTGAGCGACTCGTCAATGCCAGAGCAGTCGCCGGCGTCCACGGGCTCGCAAGTGTCGACGATGCAGTCGCAGTCAATGGCACCGTCCGATAGCCCAGCGAACGCGATCTTGCACAGCGGGTACCTGACGAAGCGTGGCCACGTCATTACAAACTGGAAGACGCGCTTTTTCGCGCTGCGCTCGCAAGGGCGCCTCAGCTACTACAACGACGAGGGCATGGGCAAGAAGTTAGGCGAGGTCCACGTGTCCAAAGTGAGTCCATGGAGCGGCGAAACCAATGGCTTCATGTTCCAGACGACCAAGCAAATTTCGTACTACGTGTACGCGAGCTCCAACACGGAGCGCGCGCGCTGGCTCCAGGCGCTCGACGACTTTTACATTGTGCCCGACCCGTCGACTGCGAAGGGTACACTGCTCCATCCACGACCCATCCTCCTCATTACTCATGCACGTCGTCTAGGTACCTCACCAAGCGCGGCCACCTCGTGCCGAGCTACCGCTTGCGCTACTTTGTCATGTGCGGCAGCGTCGTCAAGTATTACAGCGACGAGACCGCGTACCGCACGGGCGCGTCGGCGTTGGCCGAGATTGAAGTCAAGAGCGGCGGTCGCTGGGACGGCGAGAGCACGGGTCTCTTCTTCAAGACCGCAACCAACAGCACCATGTTTGTCTGCGCCGAGAACGTGGCCGACTTGCAAAAGTGGATCGAGGCGCTCGGCCGCATCTTCAACGAGCCCATCAAGCCCGCACCGGTCGCGTGCGCCGGCTGGCTCACCAAGCAAGGCCACAAGCGCAAGAGCTGGAAGAAGCGGTACTTTGTGCTCCGGGGCACCGTGCTCTCGTACTACGCGGACTTTGAGGCTGCCAACACGCGCGCCGGGAAGGCCCTTAGCGACGTATCGCTCAAGGACGTCGGTCCCTGGGACGGCGAAGCGTGTGGTTTTATGTTTACGACACTCGAGAACGTTCCGTACTACGTCTTCGCCGACAACGAGCGCGACCAGGCCAAGTGGATGAGTGCGCTCAAGAAGGCGGTTGGCGCCGACACGCTGGCCATCGAGACGATCGACGAGCCGGAGAAAAAGTGCCCGCGCTGCGAGTATGTGCTCACGGGCACGCGCTTCTGCGGCGCGTGTGGCTTCAACCTGCGCGGCACGAGCAACGAGCGGTCCAAGACGGCGCCGCCGCTCACGGCCGCTTCGGGCGACGACGACGACGCGGACGACGACGAGAGCAATGCGATGGACGACCTCGACGCGCTCTCGGAGGGCGCGCGCACGCTGCTGCTCGCGGTCATGCAAAATCCCAGCGTGCAGCTGGGCGGCGACAGCGAGAACGCGTTTGCGCCTCGCATTGGAAGCAACCCGTCGCTCGAGACGGCGGCAAACGAGCCGCCGCCGCCGCCGCCGTCGCCGGAGAAGCCTGCACCGCTACGGATCGCGGCGCCAGAGAAGCCACCGACGCCGGAGAAGCCGTTGGAGAAGCCATTGGAGACGCCGTCGGCGTTTTTGATGCGTCCGCCGACACCGCCCAAGCCGTCGGCGGGCAAGAAAAGCGACAGCGACGACGACGACGACGAAGAATCCAAGGAAGATTTTTCCAAGTTTCGCACCGCCACCGACTCGTTTGCGTCCAAGCAACGAAAGCAGGCGCCGCGCGCGAGTACTGTACCTGGCCCGACGACCAACGACACGAGTTTTAGCTCGTTTGGCTCGGACCAAGCGCCGCCCCGTCGCATCTCGCAGCCGATTCCGATCGACGGGCCGCAGCCGCTGGGACCGTCGGCGCGCAAGACGGTGGCACAGCTCCTCCGCGAAGCCGAGAGCGACGAAGAGGAAGAGAAGAAGGAGCACGACGAGGACGATGACGCACCTCGAGGAGACAAACCGGCCGAAGGCTTGTCTCAATTCCACCTGCGCGGGTCGGCGCGGCAGTTTGATACCTTGCCGCCCAACGACGACCACGACGAGATGGCCGCTGCCGTCGTCGCGTCGCCAAGCTCCCGTCACAGTGACGCGCTCGTGCTCGATGGCGTCGTCGGCCTCGACGAGGAAGCCAAGCCGAAGCTCGACTTGCACACGCTCATGGAGCGCGAGTTGCACTGCACGCCCCTCTTTGTCCCGTCGGCCGAGTCGCCCGTCCGCTGCCGCCTCTACGCGTCGATGGCCTACGCCACGTCCAAGAAGATTCTCGTCTTTTTATCCGACTCGGGGCCGCTCGGCGTGTGGCATCAGAACGACGACATGAACGCCGCGCTCGACGAAGACCACCCGTTTGCGATGCTGCCGTATTTCCAGCGTGCCGTCTCGGAAGGCTACAGCGTCGTGGTCTGCAACCCGTTCTCGAACAGCGCCAAGGTGTTTGAAGAAGGCGGCCGCGAGCGCATTGTGCCGATCCCGTCGTCCGCAACGCCGAAAGAGCACGTGCTGTTTGTGTGGGAGAAGTTTCTGCAGCCGACCGCGGCCGAGATCTCGGTCGTCGCGTACCAGCGCGGTGGATCGCTCGCCGTCGCGCTGCTCGAGCACTCGGAGCGCTGCCGGACGCGCCTCCACCGCATGGCGTTTGTCGATTCCAAGCACGTTGTGAACCGCGAGAGCACAAGCGCGGCCGTCCTCGAAGTCCTCGGTCGCCGCACGATCCAATGGGAAGCCTCGAAAGACCAAGCGCTCGGCGGCCAGATCGTCGAGTCGCAGGAGCGCGTCGGCTGCGTCTGCCTCTCGATCGGTGCGTGCGACGACCTGCACGTGCTGCAGCAGGCCGAGGACCCGGTGTTTGCGTACCTCCTGGCCAACCCGCCGCGCCCGGGCATGACGGCGATCGTCAAGCAGGTCCGCAGTGTCCTCCGCGCGCGCCGCAAGACGCTGACGGAAAAGAAGCCCGAGATGCGCAACTCGAACGTGTTTGTGCTCGGCGAAGCCGACACTGGCAACAGCGACAACATGAACGACGACGAGCCGTCGCCAGAGAAGGAAATGCAAGTCGCGCGGCAAGCGCCGGTAGGACCACGTATTGATACCTTGATACTAAAAGGATGGCATCGACGTAGGCGCCGCCAACCTACTATTTGCCCAAGCAGACAGCGGCGGCGCCCAAGTCCAAGACGCACAACATGATTTCGATGCGCGACTTTGAGCTGCTCAAGGTCGTGGGCCAAGGCGGCTTTGGCAAGGTCTTTCTGGCGAAGAAAGTGACGGACCCGCACAAGGATGAGTGCTATGCGATGAAGGTGCTGAAGAAGCAGCACGTGCTCTCGAGCGGCCTCGTCAACACGACGATGGCCGAGCGCAAGATCCTCACGGAAATCTCGCACCCGTTTGTGGTCCAGCTCTACTACGCGTTCCAATCCGAGTCCAAGTTGTACCTGGTCATGGACTACCTCAGCGGCGGGTCCCTCGCGCTCCATCTCCGTCGCCGGCGCAAGTTTCCGGAGGACTGGGCGCGCTTTTACGGGGCCGAAGTGGCCGCCGCAATCGCGCATCTACACCACGTCAACATCATTTACCGCGACGCCAAGCTCGAGAACGTGCTCATGGACCACGAAGGGCATGTGCGGATCACAGACTTTGGTCTCTCCAAGCAAGGGGTCTCGGGGCTCCAGGGCGCGACGACTTTTTGCGGCACGGCCGCCTACATTGCGCCCGAGCTTCTCAAGGGCCAGACGTACGGCAAGGCGGCCGATTGGTGGTCGTTTGGCATCCTCCTCTACGAAATGATTGGTGGCAAGCCGCCGTACTACCACCGCAACCGCGACATCATGTTCCAGACGATCCTCAAGCAGGAGTGGGTGACGTTTACGCCCGAATTCTCGGACGCGGCCGTCTCGCTCATCCGCGGGGTGCGTGTCAATCTGCATGATGGCTATCTGTACTGATATATATGATGTGTTGTGTAGCTGCTGACGCGGGACCCGACGCAGCGCCTCGGCAGTGGCCCGCGCGGCGCCGACGAGGTGCTCACGCACCCGTTTTTCGATGCGATCGAGTGGGCTGAGCTCCTCGCGAAGCGCATCCCGCCGCCGTTCAACCCGGGCGTCGGTCGCCTCGACACGCATTTCGTGGCGCAAAACCTCAACGAAATCACGACCCAAGACCGACAGGCGAGCATGATGTACCGCAACGACCACGGCCCGCAGCGCCACAACGACTTTGATGGCTTTAGCTTTGTCGGGCGGTCCAACCTCAATTTGGACCTGAGCTAAAACGCCCTAGACCGTCAAGAAGAAGAAAAACATGTTCCTCGTCTCATTCCTCTGGCAATTCACCACCGTGTTGGTCAATATCGTCTACTAAAAGTTAGTACTTCGAGTGGCCTACGGGTAGTAGTACGAGCCAAGGGCTTGGTCTAGCACGGACGTGCGCGAAAACTTTTAACAGTAAGTGCAAATTCAGTCGGAAGTTCGAAGTTCAATTCGCTTAGATAAGGTGCTGGCGCCAGCGCCCATCCCACGCTACAACCATGGAGGACCAGCCACCTGCCCACAAACTGTACTCGGTTATGCGAATTTCCAGCGAGGGTCCGCCAGCAGGCGGCGTGTGATTGGCCAAAAGGCCTCGAAAGTGCACTCTGCCGCCTCATCCGAAGTTTCTATGATACCCCCTGGCTGTGTAATGCAATCGCAAGTTTGAGCAGCAGCAGCAGCAGCATGGTCGGCGACGGAAGCCCGGACGAGATCCTCTGCGCCGGGTACCTCACCAAGCGCGGCCACGTCGTGACCAACTGGAAGACGCGCTTCTTCGTGCTGCGGCCGCACGCGATCCTGTGCTACTACGCCGACGAGTCGATGGCCAAGAAGCTCGGCCAAGTGCACCTCGTCAAGGTCGCGCCGTGGGAGTACGTCTCGGCGACGACGGCCAACAGCATCCTCAAGTCGACGCGTGGCAGCGACGAGATGAAGTTTGGCTTCATGTTCTTCACGACCAAGCGCGTCGCCTACTACGTCTACGCGAACGTCAACGCCGAGCGTCAAAAGTGGCTGCTCGCCCTCCAAGACCTCTACGTCGTCACGTCCAACGCGACCGACTGCGAGGGCTACCTCACGAAGCGCACGCCCGGCTTTTCGTTCCTGAGCTCTCGCCCCAAGTAGTTCTCTTCCTCTCCAAGGACGAACTGTTGACGCACGCGCATAGGTACTATGTGCTCACGGGCACGCTCCTCAAGTGCTACCACGACGAGGAGGGCTACCGCGGCCACGACGTGCCCTCGGCCAAGATCCACATCAAGACCGTCGGCAAGTGGGAAGACGGCCTCATGGTGCAGTCCGAGACAGGCTCGATGCTGTACCTCTCGACGTCGCACCCGGACGACCAGGAGCGCTGGATGCGCTCTGTCACCACCAACGTCGCGTCTGCCATCAAGCCGATTTCGTGTGCTGGGTACCTCACCAAGCAAGGGCACCGGCGCAAGAGCTGGAAGCGGCGCTACTTTGTGCTCCGAGGCGGCACCTTGGCGTACTACGCCGACTACGACTCGATGAACAAGCAGAGTTTGGCCGAGGTCGGCGTCGAAGACGTCGCGCTCTGGGACGGCGAGCAGTTTGGCTTCCAGTTCATCACGACCGAGCAAGTGCCCTACTACGTCTTTGCTGAGAGCGACCGCGAGCGTCAAAAGTGGATGGTGGCCCTCCAGACGCTCGTCCGGACCCACAGCGCACCGCTGCACATCCCGAACGTCCTCGCACCGCCCAGCAGCAGCAACGCCAAGTGCTGTCCCAAGTGCCGGCACATGGTTACCGGCTCGCGCTTCTGTGGCTCGTGCGGCCACAACGTCGACCTGCCGTACAACAAGCCGCCAATGGTGCCCCGTGACGGCAGCGAGCAGAGTGCGTACTCGAGCCGGAGCACGTCGCCGGCGCACCGCATGAGCGTCCAAGTACCGCCCCGAGGTCCGCCGCCGCCGCACCACCACAACAACCAGCAGGACCACGACGATCTGCTGCATGACATGGAGGCGCTCTCGGAAGGTGCGCAGCACCTCCTCATTGCGGTGCTGGAGGCGTCGCCGCGCGCAAGCGACCTCAAGCGCGTCACGACAGCGTTGAACGACCTCAGCGGCGCCTCCAACTCGTTTGTGATGCTCGAATCGGTCGACGTCGACGTCGACAACAACGGCGACGACGAGCTCGACGAAGCGCTCGCCAAGGCCGATTTACACAGCAACGACGACGACGATGCGGTGCGCGCGTCGATCGTGCATCATGATAAAGTCGTGGTCGTGCCGCCGACGCACGAAGAGGAAGACTACTCCGAGTCAGAGGACGAAGCGCATCCAAACCAACATGAGGATCCGCCGCCGATGCGCCCATCGCTTCTCTCGGCCTCTTCCATCGAGGAAGAAACCAAAGACGACGACAACCAGAAGCCGTCACCAGTCGCTGCGTCGTCCAGCGACGACCTCGCCAACGACGACATACTGCCGCGCCAAAGCTCGTTTGGGGAGCTCGACTTGAAGGGCATCATCGGCCTCGAGAAGGAAGACGAGGTCGCTCCGCGGCCAATGGCAGCGACGGTCGTCGATACGGCCAAGAGCCTCGGCCACTACTTGGAGACCAAGTGCAACATGGAGTCGCTGTACCTTCCGTCCAAGGAGGCGCCGCTGCGCTGCCGCATCTACGCGTCCAAGCACTATACGCAGATGGAGAAGCTCCTCGTCTTCATTGGCGACTCGGGCTCGCTGGGGGCGTGGAAGCACGCCGAGTCGC
The DNA here is from genome assembly GCF_000151545.1 of Saprolegnia parasitica CBS 223.65. Classification (NCBI taxonomy): domain Eukaryota; phylum Oomycota; class Saprolegniomycetes; order Saprolegniales; family Saprolegniaceae; genus Saprolegnia; species Saprolegnia parasitica. The sequence goes on from NW_012156414.1 coordinate 73,016, forward strand.
ACGCCGCCGACGACATGGACCACCCGTTCTCGATGCGCTCGTACATTGAGCGTGCGCTCCACGACGGCTACGGCGTCCTCGTCTGCAATCCGTTTCTCAACGCGGCGATCGTGTACGAAGACCACGGCCAGTCGCGTGCTGTGCCGATCCCGTACTCAGCCTCGCCCAACGAACACGTCGCGACGGTGTGGACCAACTTGATTTACTCGGCAGTCTCGTGCCCCGTGGACTTTGTCGTCGCGGGCGCCGGCGGCCTCACGCTCCTCAACTTGCTCGTGCAAAACGAAGAGACGACCGCCGAGCGCATTCGCCGCATCGCGCTCCTCCAGTCGACGCACACGGTCGACACGCACTTGAGTCTCGTCGTGCTGGAAACCCTCGGGCGCCGTGCGATCAACTGGGAGGGGGCGGTGGGCCTCCCTCTCTGCGGCCAAGTCGTCGGCTCCCAGAGCCGCGTCGGCTGCGTCTGCCTCTCGACGGGCTTCAAAGACGAGAGCAACGACGACGAAGCGGCACCCGAGACGCCGTATGCGCTGCCGCTCTCGTCGGCGCATGTGAAAGCGATGGAGTCGGCCATCTTTGCGTTCCTCTTGTCCAACCCGCCGGTGCCTGGCATGACGGCGATCGTCAAGGACATGCGTAGCACGCTTCGCAAGGGCAAAGGCGTCTTCGCGACCAAGTCGGCGAGAGCCGCGCTTCCCAAGCCGTCTCCGGAAGCTGCGACGCCGATGCGGGCCACGTCGTCTTCGTCGTCGGTGTCAACCGCGCCCTCGTCGGTCACGTCGTTCCAGCCCCGGGGCGCCGGCAACCCGGCGCTGGCTGGCATCTATGTCCCAGGCTCCAAGAGCAACAGCAGTATCTTTCAAGTCGTACAGGTGCGTTCTCTTTGCGTCGATGTGAATTGGCACTCAAGATTGCGATGCTAGAAACGTCACATGCAGGCCAAGGAGAGCACTCGGGGCGCGCCGATCAGCATCAAGGACTTTGAGCTGCTCAAGGTCGTCGGCCAAGGCGGTTTTGGCAAAGTGTTTCTTGGCAAGAAGATCGCGGGTGAAAACACGGGCGAGATCTACGCCATCAAGGTGCTCCAGAAGGACCAGGTACGAACCTCGAAGCAGCAGTTGGATGGTACAATAAGAACGTACTAGGTGCTCTCGAGCGGCCTCGTGCACACGACGATGGCCGAGCGGCACATTCTCATTGAGGTCGCGCACCCGTTCGTCGTCAAGCTCCACTACGCGTTCCAGTCGCAGTCCAAACTCTTCCTTGTCATGGACTACCTCAGCGCGGGCTCGCTCGCTGTCCATTTGCGCCGCGTCCGCAAGTTCCAAGAGAGCCACGCGCGCTTCTACGCGGCCGAAATCGCCGCTGCAATCGCGCATCTCCACCAGATCAACATCATTTACCGCGACGTCAAGCTCGAGAACGTGCTCATGGACCACGAAGGGCACGTGAGCATCGCCGACTTTGGTCTTTCCAAGCAAGGCGTCTCGGGCCTCAAGGGTGCCAAGACCTTTTGCGGCACGGCCGCCTACATTGCGCCCGAGCTCCTCAAGGGCCAGACGTACGGCAAGGCGGCCGATTGGTGGTCGTTTGGCATCCTTCTCTACGAAATGATCGGCGGCAAGCCGCCGTACTACCACCGCAACCGTGATATCATGTTCCAGACGATCCTCAAGCAGCAATGGGTGACGTTTACGGCCGGCTTCTCGGACGCGGCCGTCGACCTCATCCGCGGCCTCCTCAACCGCGACCCGCTCCATCGGCTCGGGAGCGGCCCTGCAGGGTCGGACGAAGTACTCATGCACCCGTTCTTCAACGAGTTTGATTGGGCGCAGCTGCTCCAGCGCAAGGTGACGCCGCCCTTTGACCCGCGCGTGAGCAAGACGGACACGGTGTTTGTCCCTCGGAACGTCAACCAGAATGCGGTCACGGCCCGCGACCGCACCGGCTCGATCCTCCAAAACCACGACGTCGGCGAGTTTCGCGGGTTTAGCTTCATCTCGCGACCCGACGACGACCTTCCATGAGCGTGTTGTAGACAGTATACTTTTTCCCCTTGGTCTAGTTCAACGGTGGCACTGTCCAGCAGGGTGTGGAGTCCACACCAAGGGTCCACACTGTGGACCCTTGGCACTACATATGTTTAGGGACCCTTGGTCCTAAACCACCTTGTTCAGATGTACTATCTGCGCAACGCAAATGGTGCAGCGTTATCGCGGCAGTGTGCGCTGAGGGAGCCTCCTACTAGTGCGAGAAACTTCATTCCAAGTGTCCAGAGACTACGATGTAGAAAAAAATGCTGTTGAAATTTGAAGCGTGGACCATGGAAAGCACGCGTTCGTGGGTGCACAGCTATCAAGCACAAACGAAGAAAGATTCAACTTGATATTACTAAGCATAGCGATCGATCATGAATGTTTGGTCGGGGGACGGCCCGAAGAGCACGTCGACCGGGGCGCTAATGAGGTATGGCCACGGGCTGTCGCTCTCGCTGTGGTACGGCGTCGGCTTGGGCGAGTACCCGTTGTGGTCGATGAGTGCCACCGTGCCGGGGCCCATCGGCCTGCAGCTCCAGCGACGATTGCTGAGGATCCAGCCAAACGCAGAGGTGATCACTGCTTCGTCCGGGAGCGCCGTCACGGTGCCGAAGAAGAACGAGGTCGCGTCTGGGTTGGGTGCCAAGTAGTGCGTGTCGCCCAATTTGAGCCAGAACGTGCCGTCGGGCTGAAGCGCAGCGTGCATGAGTGTCGGTACCTCTTCGTCGGTCTTGCCATTGCCGACGGACGAATCAAAGTTCCAGTACCCAAACTTCTTGTTGAAGAGCGTGAATTGATACCCCGACGTGAAGATGTCGCAGGCCGTCGGCGTCCGCGCATTGAGGCGCGCGTCCACATATCCGAGTGCGGAGAAGAGAGAGAAGAGCCCAAGCAGCTGCATGGTCGATTGCGTCGTCGTTGTCCAAAGCAAAATGAAGACGAACGAGCAAATGAACCACAACGATTGTGCGAGTGTACACGAGGTCGCTTTTCCCAACCTGCCTTTGCACGATCGATTCTCCGTGTGCGTCGCTTCTGCACATGCGTCTCGGTCGCTACGACAGAACGCATAGCAGCGCGTCGCGCCGACGCTTCATGGTGGCAACCAAGGCGAGAGTTCATGAATACCACGTGAGCGCTCAACACTAGCACATGCAAACGTGCAAGCTCAACCAGAGCGATGATGCATCGAAATGGACACGGTGCGAGGCGGCTCGACCCAACGCTGCCAATGTTGCTGCTGTACTTGTGCGTCTGCCGTCTCGCTGCCGGAGGGCTAGTGGAGCCGTAGCACAATCCGACTCGAGACCTCTGAATAGAAACGCAATAAAGACCGTTCGTATTCCAGCCATGTGGTCTCCGTGGCGATCCCTTTCATGTCAATTCACCAATCAGCATCGTCGGCGCACAAGAGGAGCCAATCCGATGGCGACGTGTTGGGCTGCAACCACCTTGCACTTTCTAATTTTCAATGGGCCGCGGCAACTCGGTGGCTGCGCCGCCCGCGCTCGTCGACGGCCTCCTCCTCGCCACGCTCTGCGCCGAGTGCGTCTCGCTCGTGTACATCCTCGAGCGCGACCTCCTCCTCACGCTGCTGGGCATGCTGCTCGTCGTCGCCGTCGCCATCTGTGTCGTCAAGGCCAGCTTTGGCGCCGGCGGCGCATGGTTCTCTCGCACGTTCCTCGCGCATCTTGGCGATCCGCTCAAGAAGCGCACGACGCTCAAAAAGTTCACCGAGCAGTCGTGGCAGCTCGCGATCCACGTCTCGATGACAGCGCTCGAGCTCGTCGTCGTCGCCGACAAGACGTGGTGGGCCGACACGCGCTCCAGTACGCCTCTCTCCATGGCCGCTCTTTTCGTGACACGGTTGCCCTAGTGTGGAACCCCGAAAGCGTCACGTGCGATTTCCCGACGCACGACTACTTGACCGAGCTGCTCTACATGGCGCAGCTGGTAGGAAGTCTCCGAGTCCTTCTTGGATTTTCGATTTGGGATGTTAGGCGATCTGGATCTACACGGCTTTTTCCTGCAAGTTTCTCGAAGAAATCCGAAAGGACTATGTCATTATGATGACGCACCACGTCGTCACGATTGCGCTCGTCTCGTGGAGCTATGCGCAAGGGTACCTTCCGATCGGGGTGCTCATCCTCCTCGTGCACGACGCGTCCGACATTCCCGTCGATCTCATGAAGATGGCCAACTACTTGAAGCTCGGCGGCGCCCGCGGGTTCTTCGTCACCGAGATCCTCTTCGCGATCGTGCTCAGTATGTGGTTCGTCGTGCGTCTCTACCTCTTCCCGACCAAACTCATCAACTCGGCGTTCTGGGAAAACCGTGAGGCGTGCATGGCGTCGCTCACGGACGCCCACGACCTTCGTATCCTGCGCTTTCCCGGCGTGCCCATGTGGTTTGGCTTCAACGCGCTCCTCCTCACGCTCCTTGCGCTTCACATTTGGTGGGGCTTCCTCCTCGTGCGACTCCTCGTGACCGTCATGACCAAGACGGCGCACGACACGGCCAAGGACGAGTACGAAGGCACGTCGTCCGACGATGACGACGCCAAGGACAAAACCGACTAGACAAGACGGTTGAAATGGCATTCACTGATGGCTTTGTGGTTTGCGCGCATCTCTGACGAGCGAGTGTTGGATCGCGCCGTCGAGAAAAAGGACACAGATGCATTGAGAAAGATGAGGTTGTGGCGACAGACTGCTGTCTGCAAGGGAAACGAGGTGCATTGAAGGCGGCTCCGTACATGGAAATCCACCGAAACGTGGGGGAAGGACAGTCGTCGGTGCTGCTACAGTCAATTGCTACTAAAGCAATGGAAGGTAAGAGCTTGGAATCGCTTCAGTGATATCGGGAAGAGGTCGATGACCCGATTCGTTGGCAGCTTCTGGAGATAGAGAATGTCGAGATAGAGACCATTGCTCTGGCAGAAGACGTCGCGACTGGGCACCGTGATTGTCTGACCATGTCTTATCGGCAGCTGGTCCAACATCGCTGGGCATGCCGAAGGGTCCATCAGTCGCAGAATGGGGTCGTCGGGTAGTAGCAGCAGGACATGGACGGCTTGCGGCTCGTGCGCCAAAGCAGCAGGTGTTACTGTAGCGCGCGGGGCTAAAGCTCGTGTTGGGTGAAACAAGTGGTTACGGTGGTGAGCGAGGGCTTCAAAGGCGCTCGTCTGAAGAGACGCGTACCATGAGCTCGGCTCAGAGTTGACTCAAAGTACTCGTCTGTGCGAAGGCGGGCGGTTGGTAAACTGCGATCGTCAACAAAACTCGATGACGAGACGAGGAATGCGTGTGGTGCTTGCTTCCTCCGTCGATGCATACGGTACCAAAGGCGTCCACACTTATGCGCTCGATGGCACCATTTCAAAGGATGCATTGAAGACGAAACTACATGTGTTGACTCCACCGTCGAACTACTCCATGGCCTCGTCTTCGTCCTCGTCGTCGAAGACGACCTTGGCCTTCTTTGTGCGCTTCGCCCGCGGCTTGCGGGGTGTTGCGCCAGCGGCCGGCTTTTTGCGCTTCTCGGCCGGCTTTTGGCTGTGGTACGACGCCTCGGCATCCTCTTCGTTCTACACCAAGAGACTGAAACTCAAACAACTGAGCCTCAGCACGCACCTCGTTGGCCCGGAGCGACTGGATCACGCGCTCGAGCTCGTCGACCGTCTCTTTGAGTTCGGGTTTGCAGAATTTCTTGCACTGCAATTCATCTGAGCCCCTCGGACAAGAGAAGACGAGCGAATTTACCTTGGCGACGATTTGCTCAAACGACTCGTACACCGTGTCGTCCTGGAGACACTGCTTGAAGACCTTCTTCTGCTCGAGAAGCTTCTTGATCGCCTTCTCGTTGAACGAGAGGTTCGAGAGGCAGAACGCGAGGTCCCGCCACTGGGCCTTCTCCGTCGTCGTCACAAACCGCTGGCACATCTTGTCGACGAGGCTTTCGTTTTGCTTGTCTTTCTGGATAAAGCCGATCAAAAACTTGGTGATTTCCCGGAACGACTCTTTTGAGAGGTCGCTAGACACAGAATTCCATCACGTCCGGCAACTCGCGTCGAGTTGCTACCTCGTCGAGAGTCGACCGATCGTGTCGGGCAGCATGTTGTAGATCGGGTTGTTCCCGCGCTTGGACAGCTCGTGGAAAAAGAGCTTGGCGAGATCCTTGATGCGCGCTTCGTCGTCGACCAAACAGAGCGCGATCTCGCTAATCTATCCCAATTGATAGTTTGATACTTGCACAAAAGAAAGAACAACGTACTTGGCCCTTGACCTTGACCATGTCGTTGAGGATCAAGTGCGTGAGCACCATGATCGTGTTCTTGCGCACGTTCGTATCGATGTCCCGCAGCCGCGCGTAAATGTGTGACGTCCACGGCTCGACGAGGTTCGGAAACCGGAACGAGAGGTCGCCGAGCGCGACCACAATGTTGCAGCGCACCTACCTCCCACGCATCAGCGACTTCATCTTGAACGTATCCACACGTACGGACGGCTGTTCCGACTCTTTGAGCTTGGTGAAGACGAGCGGGAGGTTCTTCTCGCAAAAGTCGGACGAGATGCACATAAATTTGCAGAGTGCGACGGTTGCCGTCTCCTTGATCATCTCGTCGTCAAAGCAGCCGTCTTCGTTGGCGACGAGCCGCACCAGAATCGGCCCGTACGCACCCAAGAGGTTCCTACGCACCCAGAGTATGAGGATGACCTCTGTATACCTTAAAAAGGAGGACCGTACGTGCCAACGATTTCGTGCTGCGTGAGTTCCTGCAGCATCTCTTCGTCGTGGGCCTCGATCTCGGCGGTCATGCCGAGTTCTTCTTCCATGCTCTGTTGCGGTTCGTCGGCCGACGGCTTGATCTTACTGCGGGCTTCCTTCACCGAGCTCGCGACTGACTCGACGTACACGGCCATGCGGATCGCGATGTGTCCCAAAAGGAACACAAACTTGGCGAGCTCCGTCGCGGTGCACGCAGCGCCCTCCATATCTTCGTCAGTTTTCGGAAAGATCATGGCCGACCACGTCGCAATGACGTCGCCGCACGGCTCCTCGGGGTACTGGCACACGTGGAAAAGCGCCTCGATCGCTTGCTGCGCCGCATCGAACCAGTCGGCGTTCGTGTCTTCGTTCGTCGTCAGAAACGCTTGGAGGCGCATGACGAGCTTGCCAATGTGGTCAATCATGTTGGCGCCGCCCGACTTGTCCTTGAGGTTCCAGCGCTGCAGCATCTGCGACGTCGCGCGCACGCACAGCCAGTTGTGCTCGGCCTGCACGCGCGGCCCGAGCCCGTGCTCGAGCAGCAAGAGAAGGCGCGTGTGGCGGTGCGTCGTTTTGGTCGTTGTCAGCATCGAGAGCAGCCAGATCGCGTGGCCAATCGTGTGGCACGACGACTCGGCGTTGCAGAGGTCCCAGAGCGCATTGATGACGCGCTCCGGAATCATGTGCTGCGCATGCAACACCGAGAGCAACTGCTCGAGACACGTTGAGTCGCTGACGGTGCAGCCGTCCAGTAGCGTCAGCAGCGTCTTGGCCGCCTCGGCCGGCGTCAGCTGGGTGTCCGTGTTGGGCACGAAGAAGAGCACCGACTGGAACGTCTTGAGGACCGCTTCTTGGATCGACGGGTCGGTGCGCCAGATGAGGATGAGCATGCCGCGGATGCCTCGCGTTGCTTGCTGGAACTTGAACGCGTGCGCCGCGTGAAAGAACGCGATCGCTTCGAGCACGTCCGAGCTCGTCGAGCTGCGCAAAAGCTGAATGAGAAGCGGGATCGCGATCTTCTCCATGATGTCGATAAACTCGAGCGCTTGCGCGTAAAAGTTGTAAATTTTCTTGAGCTTCTCGAGCTCGAGCTCCTTCTGCGTCTCCTTCTCTGCGATTTGGTCTTCGTTGAGATGGATGCCCGAGATGCGTCGCGTCATGGTCTCTTCGACGTCGTCCATCAAGACGGCTTGGAGACCTTTCATTTCGTCCGCGATCCGTGCCATGTGCTGGACGTAGTAGCTCCGGTCGAGCTTGCCTTCGAACGGGTTGTGCTCGAGGAGCGACGTGAGCAGCTGCATGCTGTTTTGCGCACGGTCGCCGTCTTGTCGCTCATGCGCGCGACCACGAGCTTGGTGAGCGCCGGCTTTTGCAACAGAGGCACCGCATCGCGCTCGACGAGGTCCTTGAAACACTTGAGCACGTGGCTGCGAGCGAACGAGTTGACGTCGTGGACGCGGTCTTCCAGCACCGCGAAGAGCGAGTCGCGCCGGTTCTTGGAGAGGACGCGAAACTTGTCGTCGACGATGACGCGGCCTTCGTCATCCTCGTCGTCCTCGTCGTCGCTCGCATCGGGTTGCCCCTCGGACGTCGCGGACGCGAGTCGCTCCGCCTTCTTCTTTGCTAGCCGGTCGGCGACGAGGATGTTGGTGACGGCCGAGACGACAGCGTTTCGGAGGTAGTACGACTCGGCGTCCAAGAGCGGGAGCACGATTGACAAATTGGCGAGGACCACGGACGGCATGAGCTTGGAAAGGTGCGTCTAGGGGCAAAGCACGTTCGGCGCATGTTCGCCACACGATCCACGAACGTACGAAAAAGCCGACACGTTCTTGGTGCCCGAGACATCGCGCGACGATTCCCGCTGGCGGATTTTGGCGATTTCACTAGCCATACCGTGTCCACTTGATAATTGTGTGATACAGACACGTCGCATACTTGATGAGATCGGCGGCGATTTTGGCGTTCGAATGCTTGCCTTGGAGGAACTGGATCAAGTCGCCGAGCGGCACCGAGAGGTGCTCGTGCGCAAAGATGAGCTCGAGGAGCGACGTCGTGACCGTCACGTGAACGCTGGGCACGCGCAAGAGACACTCGGACACAAGCTACACCAACGTGGACATGTTGTGCATCATACTACAGCCTCAATACGTACGTTGTAGCAGTGAAACTTGAGGGGCTTGGACCGCATGAAGAGGGGGCTCTCGAGGAGCTGGAAGACGGCCGTGCAGTAGACGCCAATGAATTCCTACCGCCTTCGTTGGGAAAAGAGACAGCTAAAAGCGCGTTGACCTCTTCGGGCAATCGCATGTTCCAGAGCGCGAGGGTCTCGTCGCAGAGCGACTTTTGCAGCGTCTCGACGCTGTTCTCAAACTGCTTGGCCCAGTGCACCATCTTGGACTTGGCCGCCTACACGATCTCCAGCGGCGGCGATACCAACCATCGCGCCTACCTTGTCCTTCTTGTGCACAATATCTTTATCGTGCTCGGCCGTGAGCTTGGAGATCTTCATGAGCAGCTGGCACAAGACGTAGGCGGCAATCTTGAGGGCGTTCCGTGCGCGGCGAGAGTCTACAAGCATGTTCCGCATGCGCATCAACCCCCCACCACGATTGCCTACTCTCTTTTTTGGAGCGCCGAAGGAGCTTGACAATGTCGCTGAGCGCCGAGTTGGTCAACAGCAGCAGCAGGAGCCGCGCTTCGTCGTTGAGGTGCTTGACCGCTCTAGAAAATGCATGTGTTGATGACCCTATCCAGGAACGTAGGGCTCCGTACTTGAGGAAGCTGTAGAGGACGTCAAAGGCCTCGGCGTCGGCAATGCCCAGTGGGTTGGCGTGGATCGTTCGCTGCAGCTCTATGCACGCAGGTCGTTGAATCGCCATGGCCATCCGACGTCGTCGTTGTACCCTTGAGCTGGGTCATGTGCACGGTCTTGTGGAGCTCGGCAAAGTCGGTCACGCTGCTGACGTAGATGCGGTCGCGCTTGACGAGCTCAAGGTCGTCCACGTGCAGCGGGACGATGAACTCGCGGATCTCGTCCTCGTCCTCGGACAGCATATCGTCGGCAGCATACTCGGCCTCGTCGTCGCTCATGGCGCTGGCTAATGGACGCCCCAAAATTGCTCTTTTGAATTTTTAAAAACTCGTATCCGGACAACCCTGTGTTTCAGCCAATAATACACGTGTATTTTTTGCCTCCACATCCGGAAACAATCCCCGATCTTGACGCTCCGATGTCCCAACCTCGCCGTGGCCATGCTTGCTCGTCCACAAGGCTGCTGGTGACTGCGCATATGACAGCGCGTGCATGGCGCTTCGCAGAGATATAGTGTATTGGCGCTGTTGCTGGCGGATCCAACGACTCGTATTGGCATGCTGGCCGTTGCGAGATTTGCAAGAGGCCCCTTGGAACGGCCATGCCAACCAAGCTCGTCCAAGCAAGGCCATACGTGCTGGCAAAGTCTTCCTGCTTCTTGTGGTAGCGACGATGGCGTCGGCCTGGCGAAGACGCAAATCGACACACAAGGCGTCCGGTCGTATTTACAGGACACCAAGATTGCATCAACTAGGCTGTCGCGAGGAACTTGACACCGTCGTTCTCGGGCGTGTCGCCATGAATGATGGCCGCCTACACGCAACATTGGGTGTTGATGCATATGGCCAGCACGACGACGACGACCTTGGCTTCGTGCTCGAGGACTTCAAGCGCTTTCCGGAGGAGCCACACTTCAATGCCGTAAAAGCCTACAGAGACGCTCCGATATGGATGCGAGATAGGGTACACGTACTGGCGCCTTGCGTCTCGTCGCCCGCGTGCAGCTCGTACAGCGTGTAGACGTTGTTGAGCATGCCATTGTCCTGGGCCTAGTACCGAGATGAGCCTTAGGCAGCGATGATGCATGAGAGTACAAAGGCATAGATCTCGGCGGCCCACTCGGCGGGCGACTTCCAAAAGATGCGGCAGCGCGTGTGTGTGTCGTCCTCCCACTCGCCGTTGCCGCAGCGCACAATGTAGCTCACGACGGCGTGGCGTGCTTCCATCGAGAGCTTGCCTAGAGACGTCATCCATGAGCCGGCTGCAGCATGTTGCGCGTACGGTCGATGTGTGTGTTTTCAAAGATCGGCGTCGTGTTGGGCGTGAAGATGGGCTGCTGCAGCGCGCGGTGGTACTCGACGACGAGCGACTTCCAGAGGATGAGCTGCTTCTCCCGCGTCGACCGGATCGGCTGCAGCCTACGGTCGCCCATGAGCTATCGCCTCGTCCGTCGGCGGCGTGCGTGAAGAAGGGCGGGAAGTGGTAGTGCTCGGGGAACTCAAAGCCTGCCGGCGTCATCGTGGCAAAGCTTTCTGGCAAGTCTGCGACCTGAGTTTCGGACGCGGTCGTCTCATTTCGGATAATGCCGAATCCAAGTGTCCCGGCATGTGTTTCCGGTAGGCAAGATCCGAAAGCCACCGCACCGGTTCGCAAGAAGATATTGCGATGGCGCCGTCGACGTGCTTTGAGTTTCCGTTGCTCAAGGACGAGGTCACGACGATCGTCCAGGACGCAGTGCTGAGCTCGCTCGAGGGCAAGGCGTACGACCAGGCCAAGGTGCGAGCCTTCGCCGCCGGCGCCGCCATGCCATCGCCCATGCATAGGTCAACGACTGGATCAACACGATCACCGCGTCCTGCATTGACGATCTCAAGCGGCTCTGCCAGGTGCGCTGTCGCACGAGGATGCCAGCTGCATGAATCGTAGAACTTCAAGTACATTGCGACGTGCTCCATCAAGCAAAAGAAGGGCGGTGGCCTCGACGTCGAGAGGTGCGTCGCTCTTGCATCTCGCTCCTCGCTGACGGCACGCTGCGTAGTGCGTGCTACTGGGACGAAAAGTCGGACGGTACGCAGAACCGCGGCTCTGACGTTGGTCCTTGACGCATAAGTGCTTAGGCGCGTGCTTTGTGACATGGGAGAACAGCTCCATGCAAGTTGTCATTAGCATTTATGGGATCGCCATTTAGAATACTATCGTCACAGCGTTGATATTCAAAAGAAAGATGCGATCACACGTCGAGCGGCCGGAACGGCATGCGCACACCGTAGTTGCCGGCTTGGCCCATCGTCTTCATCGTATGGCCGCCGTCGTAGAGGACGTCATTGGTCGCACTCCACAGCATGGCGCCTGCATCCCTTTCATGAGCCCCCGCTCTATCCTCTCTCGCAGTCTACCTTTGTACAGTGCAGAGCCGTTGTACGCGTTCTTGTACGATTGGCCCGGCGGCGGCACGGGCTCGACGCACCCGAGGCTGCTGCAGGCGCCAATGATGAGCTTGTCAGCGCCAATCGCGGGCACCCAGTTTTGCGGAATGCGGCGACTCAACATCGCCTCGTACCCGTCCTAGCATAGTGTATCGCTGGTATCCACTACGGACAAGAAAGAACCAAGTACCGTGGACGGGATGTTGTACAACATGATGTTGACCCAGTCGAGGAGCGGCGTGAATTTCTCGTCGTAACAGCGGAACCAGCCGCCGTCCGAGACGAGGCTGCAGCCGACATACCCGCCCTCTTGGCCGTCCAAGCTCGTCGGAAACTCATCCCACGTCAGCAAATAGCGCGGCTCATCCGGGGCCTGCATCGCGTCCAAGCCTGCACATGCAATATGCAAACCAGGCGGCCAGATATGGTCATGCATACCATTGCGCAGCGCCACGAGGTACTTGTACACGACAGGGGCCTGCGTCTCCTTCCATTTAAAGTTGGCTTGCGGCTGGTTCCCGCTCTCATCGTCCATGTCGATGCCATCAAAGTCAAACCTACCGCCAATATCATGATGACGCGGCGGGGTCTTGAGTGACGACGAACTTTTTGACGACCGAGAGCGACGTGCGTGTAAAGAGATCGAACGCCTTCTCGTCGCGTAGGGCGTAGAACGAGTCGCGGCTCTCGGCGCCGCCAATACTGATGAGCTGCTTGATGCAGCGCCTACAGCGATATCAGCCACGTCCAGTTGGCTCACAGAAGGTGCGTACATGCGCAATTCGGCCATGCAATTCAAGATCGCTTCGTCGTTCCAAACTGCAGCGACTGCGAGACTTCGCCCGTCATGCTCAGCGTCGCAAACGCCCAGTAGACGTGCGTCACATACTTGGTGTTGACTTCTTCCACGAGCTAGTACGCATGCGACCATGACAACACAGACCATACAAGCACAGCTCGTACGCGGGCGCAGTCCTTCTGACTCTCCCAAAAGACGGCAAAGACGCGGTCGTGGGGCGTTGTCGCAGGGCACAGTTGGCAGTCGTCGTGCAGCGGGTCCTGCGCGAGATATATATGAGCCTGTTTGAGAAAGAGACTGCGTGCGTACATAGTACTCGTGGCGCTTGCAGCGGCGGAGCTTGCGCGTGAGCTCGCGCCACGGCACCTCGCGCTCGACAGCGCGGCATTGCTCACCAAGGATGTTGTTGTCGCGGTACGTGACCTCGGACATGTTCAGGTCGACGCAGTTGTCGGTGACGACGATCGACACGAAGTACGCTACGGCGCCCATGATGGCCACTACATACATCGACGCATGAGCGAGATCCAAGCGAGTCGGCGCGTCGTACGGCCGGGCAGAAGCGGCCACAAGTGGCGCACCGTCGGCTTGAACGGCGCGGGGTCTTCGAGCATCGTGCTTCCTTCCGCGAGCACCGGGCACGAACCAATGAGCTCGGCGGTGGTGAGGCGGCCGTACGTTGGCGTGCCGCCTTGCGACGACGACGACGAAATGGGATTCAGGCCGCTCGCCATTCCGTTCTGGTTGCCGATCGATTCTTATTGGCGTGACGGCCGACCCGAGGTACAGTGCAGTAAACCATCTGTGAGTCACACGTCGGCAACAGCTTTCAACGCCTCAACGCACCGCCAACGCTAGCCACCTTACCACCGAACCACCACCTACGGTACCACCAAGAGCGGTCAGGCCTATAGCCTTCTCGACGCCGGCGCCCACCGAGCGAGAGACCGCAGCGCGAGCCTGTGCCGATCATCGTCGCACGACTGGCGATCGACCCGAACCGACTCGGCTTGAATTCGCTTATATAGTATCTAACTGCAAGCTTGCCCATGGACCATTGCATGACTGTACCGTTGAACGAGGCTCTTGTACAATGTAAACGAACGCAAGATGATACATAGCTCACGTGAAAAGCGACGCGATAGATGACTTGTACTTCTTTGGGAGGACGCTGCATCCTCGACACGGGAGGCATTGCCAGGGTGGAATGGATCTGTACTTATCTTGGCGAATGCGGGGCCAGCAGGTGGCCAGAAATTTGGAGGACGACGATGTGATTGGCTCAAATGTTTTTCCAACTCGCACCAGCAAGCGCTGGACCGATGTCGCATGGGCAATATCTTCCATAGTCCTCGCCGCCAACGGTGTACAATAATGTCAATAATCTAGGTGGCAATCGGCCGATAAGGCATGCGTACGCCGTAGTTGCCAGCACGCCCCATGGCCTCAGTCGTATGGCCCTTGTCGAAAAGCAGATCGGTCGTGCCACTCCACAGCATCGTGCCTAGTCCCGAGTCGTCAGCATAAAGATGTTGCCATTTTGCATACCTTTGTACAGTGCCGAGCCATTGTACGCATTCTTGTAGGCTTGGCCGGGCGGCGGCACGGGCTCGACGCACCCGAGGCTGCTGCACGCACCGAGCAAGAGCTTGTCGGCTCCAATCGCGGGGACCCAGTACTTTGGGATGCGGTGGTTCATCATCTCGTCATAGTCGCCCTACCCACGCTCTATCGGCCCGTCGCATGCAGGAGACGAGCACGTACGTTGGACGGCATGTTGTAAAACATGATGTTGACCCAGTCGACGAGGTCCTTGAGCTGGGGGGGAATGCAGCGCCGCCACCCGCCCGCATAGACCTGCGCACAACCCGCGTAGCCGGGCGCTGGCTGGTCAAACGACGACGGAAACTCGTCCCACGTGAGCAGGTACTTGGGTTCGTTTGGCTTCCGGATCGCCTCCATGCCTATAGCGTCGTCGTCGTCGTCCATCGTTCTAGCACTGCATTTGGTATACCGTCACGGAGGCCTTCGAGGTACTTGAGCACGGTCGGGCTTTGGTTCTTGAGCCAGTCGTCGCGAGCCTCCTTGGCGTTGCCCGTCTCGTCGTCCATATCGATGCCATCAAAGTCAAACCTACGTGCGCCGTTGTCGGTTGTCTGTGTTTTGGTGCTTTTGATCTACTTTTCACCACGTCGATGGACGATTTGAGGAAGCGATCGAGCGCCTTCGGGTCTTGCAGCGAAAGAACGAGTTGCGCGAGTCGGCGCCGCCAATACTGATGAGTTGCTTGATGCAGCGCCTAGCAAGCTAGGATGCGGAATGCCAGTCGAATCGCGTCCGTACATGCGAAGCTGGGCCATGCAGTGCTTGATAGCATCGTCGTTCCAGAACTGGAGGGACTGCGCGACATGGCCCTCTTCGTCGACAGTGGCAAAGGCCCAGTAGACGTGCGTGACGTAGCGCGTGCTCGGGTCGTTGACGAGCTACGTCTCGGTCCATATGCATCGTCACGAGCATCAAGAGCGTACCAATGCGCAGTCCTTCTGGGTCTCCCAGAAGACGGCAAAGACGCGGTCGTGGGGCGTCGGCGCGGGGCACAGTTGGCAGTCGTCGTGCATCGGGTCCTACGTCATCGACTCCAGTGATCGCACCGCCACCGGAATGCTTGAACGGACTTACATAGTACTCGTGCCGATGGCATTTGCGCACTTTGCGCTCCAGTTCGCGCCACGGGATCTCGTGGTGCACGGCCGAGCAGCTCTCGCCAAGGACGTTCTCCTCTGTGTACGCGCTCGAGTGCAGCGGCTCGTCGAGACAGTAGGTTTGGACGAGGCCTGCAAAGCCGTAGCTGACACCGGCGAGCATCGCGACTAATAGACAGTCAATGTCGAATAGCGTGGGCGAAGAGAGACGCACGGCCGAGAAGCAAGGGCCACGCGTGGCGGTACGAGGCCTGGAACGGCTTCTCCTCGAGCATCGGCTTGGCTTCCGACAGAATCGGGATCGACCGCCGCGACAGTGGTGTCGACGACATGGATGGGTTGGTCGACGCCATGCGATTAAACGAAATGGCTGCAGAGGCAGCTCTTGCAGGAAGAGACAGATGGGCACTTCGTGAGCGCAGACAGCCCATGCAAGCGATTGTCGACATGATGAGGTGACTGAGTCGGATAATACGCGTTGGGTTGGGTTCGAGATCCCATACGCGAGCTCCCGCTACAGCAAGCCATACTGTGTTGGGTGAGGACTCGCAGGATGACAAATTCCCACGTCACTCGAGAGCCCGCCGCTGCGCATTTTTATTTGGCCCCTGCGAGGCAGGTGCCGCGTCAGCTCTCAACACCTGGCACGAACTCATTCCACCCAACTGCATTACACCACGTGCAGTATCGCGCGAGGCGCGCGATGAAGCCGCTGATGAAGCCCAGAGTACATTCAAGCAGACGAAACGGGATGAGCGGAGCTCTTGGGCGTCTTCGCAACTCACCGACGAAGGGGCATGCGCAAGCATGTCCAACAACCAGAGACGTTGTCATTTGTGTTTGTCACTCGCTGACCTTTCTAGCCGACAGGCGGGCGTTCCCGCCATATACTTCTCCTAGTCGACAGCTTGGGCAGCACAGCAGTGTGTGTCGAAGTCGTCGCCGCACGAAGTAAAGCAGTGCTGTGAGGGAGCGTCCCCTTCACTTCTGTCCGAATTGATCATCACACGGGTCATTTGCTGAGCTCGTAAGAGTTTTCCATTGCCTCGAATCAAACTCAATCTCAACGGAGCATTGAATCCCGTCGACGCGCGCAACACGACTCAGGTTTGATAGACTGTCATAGTGTACTCGTCTACTGCAAACTTGGGCGGCGCAGTTGTCCGTGACGTCGTATAAAAGCATCGCGGAGATCGTTCATGTCCATGACGCCCGTATCAGGCGTCGATTGCTGCCTTTGCGCCCGGAGCTTCTTCGCGCTGCAGCCGCCGAATCTACGGTCGCAAGACCGCGCTGCCTTGTGCTTCTTCGTTGAAGGGGCACAGCGCGGGCAGAACAGAATGCTTTGCAAGCTGCTACACCATCGTGTGCTTGTGCCGTCTTGAGACTCGATGCCATCGGTTCGATATCAAAATCCCGCGTGTACCAGTGTATGGCAGCGTGACCAGGTAGACGACGCCGATGACTTGGACGGGTACGTCGGCGACCCATCTTCATATGAGTATGGGGCGTACATCGCCCTGAAGACGGCGTTGAAGCTGCGAACAAGAAGATCGTTGCACCCGCTTGCCGCTTCTATTGTGCCACGTAGTTGAAGTCGTGGCGCGAGGCTACTCGGATTTAAATTTTATCAGCTGTGACCCAAAGCGATACGATCTCTCCAGAAAGTCGAACATTCCTGCATGTCAGTAGGCACGGCACCCCTCTCGACTCGGCCTCATGGCACCTCGGCAAGCTGTGCATGTGATTCGACTTCCCTGCCACGCGCACGCTCCACTTGAATGGCTCGCACGCGCCAAATCCCATCAAGCGGTTGTGATGTCGAATCTGGATGCAATTGCATACGAAACCACAATTTAGTAGACTGGATTCTGGTCACCTCTCAGACTCTGTGGCGCTCTCCAGAACATGCATTGGACTAACAACGCGCCGCGGGCACGGCCGTGTGCTGCTCCATCGACAGCGCAGCAGGCGATGCCACGTGCGACGGTCATGGGAAGTTCCGCGTGCGAGGTCGGTGTCGTATCCGGATGTCCGGATACAACCGTGACACGGGAGCATCATGGCATCGCTTCATTCCGGTTTTTCGTTTCCAAATCTTTCATGACGCAGGACAACCTCCGCGAGGTGCTGCAGGCGACGGGCGACGAGGTCGAGATCCTCCGCGCGCTCCTGCGCTGGAGCGAGCAGAAGGCGACGTCGACCTACTCGAGCGTCAAGCAGCACGAGTACCCGGTCGTGGGCACCCTCTTGACAGCGACCGAGTCGGTGGCCAAGCGCGTGAACGCGACCGGCTGGCTCGGATCGCTCTACGGCTACGTCGACCCGGTCGCGGCCAAGATTGACCAGACGCTGAGCCGCCACGTGCTTAGCACCCTTAGCCTCCTTCTGCAAGCCAACGAGCCATCGTCGCCGACGACCAAGTCGCGGTCAATCCACGTAGTGCCGCGAGGAGTGCCCGTGACGGCGCCCGTCGCGGACGAGGTCACAAAGGAGCTGCAGCTCGAACTCGAGACACTGCGATCGGTCTTGCGCATGATCCGCCAAGAAAACCAAGGGCTACGCCACCTCGAGATGGAGCTCGAGGTCCTTCGATCGACCTTGCAGCGCTTCCATGACGAGAATGAAGAGCTGCTCCAAGCCAACACGGCAGCCAAGATCAAGACCCGCCACCTCGAGTCTGAAATTGAGACGCTTCAAGCGGCTGTGGCGGCCGCCCGCGCCGACGCGACAGCAGCGGCGAACGAGACAAGCGAGGCCAAGGCCCGCGCCAAGGCCCTCGAAGCCGATGTCGACGCACTCCGCGCGTCCCTCGAGTCGCTTCGACAAACCAACGCAACGCTCCAGCAGGAACTCATCGACGTGCACACGTATCGCGCGTCCAAAGATGGGCAGACCGTCGCCGACCTCGAGGCGCTCCTTGCCGAGAGCAACGTTCAGAATGCATTACTGGAAGCAGAAAACAAGCAGCTCAAGGTCGCGCGCGCCCGCGGCTCGTCAGGCGCTCAGAAGCAAAAGCACTTGGCTCGGACGCAGAGCATGAATATGACTGGCCTCTAGCATCGTCGTGAGCTGCTCCATCGCATCCTTTCCGTTCGAGAGCGCCGCCGCCAGAACATCGGCCTTGGACTCGTCCATGGTCAGCACGGTCACCGCGTCACTCGACCTAGTTGCATGTTTTGATTCGTAACTCGACCCTTTCTCTTCTCTGGATACCCGCGCAGGTAGGCCATGGGCTTGGCCGTGTACGGACGGAAGAGGCCGACGACCGTTTGCACGTCGACAACGAGCTGGGCGCGGCCGGGCGCGGAGATTTTCTACCAAAACTCGACACTGGCTGCAAGCGACCAAGCCCTTGCGAGTACCTTGTGGTGCAAAATGCTGTTGAGGAGATACTTGTCGAGCTCGGTCGCGACGTGTTTCCAGTACGCCTGGAAGAGCGTCGACGAGAGCGCGGTCTGGGCTTGCGCCTAGTGCAACCGCATCGACTTGGTGCTCTTGCTCCTGCGCTACATACCAAGTGCTGTGTGAGCAGCTGCAAGCCGTCGCGGAGCTCGCTCGATACGTCCGGTACAATGTACTCGGGTGCTGTGGCCATTGTCCACATGGGACTACAGTGTGCTTTCAGAGACAACGCTGCTACTCGGCGACTACCTGGCACGGTAGCGTGTTTCCCACGCGCCGACGATGGCCGTCACGGACGCGTTCAAGAGGTCGGCCTCAAGCGCCCCCACGAGCGTCCGGAAGAGCGTGATTTCGTTTTCAAACATGGAGCCTTCGAGCACCAGATCGTCCTCATTATTGCCATCGGCATGGTCGGTGGCCGTCTCGGGCGGCGTCATCGCGTCCGGAGCAGCCTTGAGCGAGTGCCACACACTCTAGAAGAACCACATCAGATCCTAGCGAAGCGTGCGCATTGCGTACTGAGCCGACGGAGAAAGCCGCCGAGAGCGCGGCCGTCGGCACAATGAGCGACGCTGGCCCCAAGAGCGCGTTGGTCACGACTTGAGCTTCTTCGCGCTTGAGAAGCGGGTTGAGATGCGCGAGCCCTTGGACGCGCGGGAGGCGCAACGCAGGGCGCTGGATCTTGGTCGCTTTCGCCATCTGCAAGAGCTCGACGAAGAGCGCCGTCTCGTCCCACTCGGTGAGCACGAGCCGCACAAAGTGACAGCTGTTGACGGCGGCGCAATACCGATGCCACGTCGGGTCCTAATGCTTGCGTCAGCATGACAGATCCATTTGGTTTCAAAACAGGACGCACGGAGGGCGCGTGCAGGGCGGCGTAGATCTTTTGGGTCTTGGCATGCGTCGCAAGTTGCGTGTACGAGTGCTGCAAGAACGGCTTGAGCACTTGCACAACGTACGCGTAGCGATGCGCGGGGTCCGAGAGCCCTTGAAACCTGATCACGTCGTCGTCACGACAGGTCATCGAACCGCAACGTCGTCGTACCGGTGCTTGAGCGCATCCAGGCAAGAGGCGACAGCGTACGCGGCGTTGGTGACGCGGAGATCGTCATCACTTGCAGTTAGCACGAGGTCCCACGCCGTCGCGTCTTGGAGGTACGTCGTGAGGAACGACTGCGCGTACTCGCGGTCCATCAGCGTCCAGAGGCCAAACACTTTGGGCGATTGCGCGACGAGGTCGAGGACAGTCGGGACCCGCGCGCGCTTCAAGTGCTGGTGCGGCTGGACGGCCACGTAGCCATAGTCGTCGCGCAGCGTCTGAGACAGAAGCGATCAGTCGGCAGCTGTGCCGCATGCACGCCAACCTTTTCGAACGCAACGATTTCATCGATCGCGTGGCACAGCAGCGGCTTGCTCTAGCAGCACGTAGTTAGGTCATCACCTCTTCGTACGCGCGATACCTCCACCACGAGCGGCAGCAGCGCCGAGACCTTGTGCCGCAGTGGCACCAAAAGACCTTGGACGAAGAGCGACTACACGCAAATGGCGTCAGCGCACGCAAGAAAAACGAGGCGACCATCGCGTCCAGCGAGTGCTTCTTGTCGGGCATCGACGCCGTCGCGTCACGCAGCGCCGGCGCCACGCACGTTTGTACAAAGGCGTAGTGTCCACTATCGCACCACGCGTGAGGTGCCATCATAGAGGAATCGCTCGTACTGAAGGGTCTCGAGGATGTATGTGAAGAACCACTCGGGCTTGGTCACGTCGTTGGTCTTTTGCTGCGTGTCAAAGTGATACCGAAAGCGACGCACAAGGGGCGAGAGGAGGCACTCCATGGCCCACAGGTCAAGACCCTACGGCGAATATGCATGCGTGAGCCATGCGCATTGACGCGAAATCGGTCACCGTCGCCGAGCTGTCGCCGATGGCCACGGACGCCAGCGAAAGCTGCAACTGCACAAGGCGGGCAAACGTGGCGCGAAAAGCTTCGCACGTGTCGGCCTACGTCGGGATTGAGTGTTTTGAACGGCCTGGAATCGGTACAACCATCGCCTCGCGCTCGGCGTCGCTCAGCGGACGCGGCCAGTCGAGGTCGCGCAAGAGGCTCTCGAGCTGCTGGACGTGGCAGGCTTGAAACGCGTGCGCCAAGTACGCCATGCGATCTGTAATGAGTTTCTACACAGTGGTGAGCACAAGACACAAAAGAGATCGAACGTACACGCAACTTCAAGTGCAAACTGGTCTCGAGACCAAAGAGCGTCGGCAGTTTGGCGTTGATGGCAGCGAGCGCCACGAGCGAGTCAATGTCGCCTACAATTCGATCACACACTGGCGATGCTGGTGTCGAGAGTACCGTCGGTGGTGTCCTTGGCGCGAGTGCTAATGGTCTCGACCTCGAGGAGCACGTTGAGGTACTCGACGTGGCGCTGCAAATGCACCAAGCGGCTCTTTTGAGGCGCAATGAGCGCGCAGAGATCGCCCGCATAGGCTTGCAACTCGCTCAATTCGGCATCGATGGCAGCGGCAGAGTCGGCCGCTTCGTGCATGTGCGCGTGCTGCTGCGCGATGTGGTGCTCCTCCTTCGCCTGCAGAGCGGGCAGCGCGCTTTCGATGGCGAGCTTCTCTGCGAGAAGGGCGGCCATCGCCTCCTTGGCAGTGGCCAGTAGCGCGGTCACTTGGCCCTTCTCGTAGACCTGCATCGACTCGAGCTCGGCCTCGCATTCCTGTAGGCGATCCTCCGCCGGCGCCTCCGTCATCTCGGTGTTCGACGCGTTGCCACTTGGTGAGTACTTTTGGCCAATCAGCGTCGGCATTTCGTTTTCGGATAAACCTTGTATACTCTATATAAAATCAGTTCACACAGTATCTGCATGATACCATGATATAGTGTGAAAAAAGTTTACGCTTCTAGTGTTAATACGTCCGATGTCTCTAGCTGTCGGTAGAGCAAGGGTTGCTCACCATCAACGCCGCTGATACTGCACGTGTCAATGCCGCTACGTCAAGTGTTTCATGCGGCGCTAATGCCGCAGTCGTACAAGTGCAGGAGCGGTGGCTGCGTCATATATAACATTATAAAAGTCCCAGACTATATTGGTGCGCGGGACAAAAGGTGTGGAGCGGCCATACCCAATTGAAGCCGACGACGATGATGCTCCTGCGACGCACGCTTCGCCGTCCCTTTGGCGCCCGCGCCATGGCCTCCTTGGTGAGCATGAACGTCAATGGCAATGCATGCCATGCCACGATCGAGAAGGCTGGCGATGACAAGAAGGTGCTCCTGTGCCTGCCCGGCGCGTTGGGTACGCGACTGCGTGCATGCTCCTCCTTGCTGATGCGTGTCTAGGCACGGGCGCGACCGACTTTGGCCCGCAGCTCGAAGCGTTCAAGAACGACTACTCGGTCGTGGCGTTCCACCCGGACATGGCGCACAATGCGTCCGAGGACTTTCTTGAAAAGCACGCGCACGACGCCGCCGCCTTCATGAAGGGCCTTGGCTACGACAAGGTAGTCGCGTCCGTGACGCCTCCATGGCATCTCATGGCCGCGTGTAGTACTCTGTCGTGGGCTGGAGCGACGGCGCGAACGCTGGCGTGATTCTGGCTGCCGAGTACCCCGAGCACCTCGAGCGCCTCGTGCTCATGGGCGGCAACGTACGGCGACGACGAAGCGGAGGACTACGATTCATGTGCTGTGCAGGCTTTTATCACGGACGAAGACATCGACATGTACGCTGCAGTGGCCGACGTCGCGTCGTGGGGCGCCACGCACCGCACCAAGCTCGCCGACGTCCACGGTAGCATCGCCAATTTGCAAGCGCGCTGGACCGGTAGCTCTTCTTGTGCGATGCAAGTCGCCAGCTGACGCACGTTGGATGCTAGAGTGGATCCAGACCATGACGCGCATCAACGAGAACGGCGGCGACATCTGCACGTCGTACCTGCCGGACGTCAAGTGCAAGACGCTCGTGCTCCAAGGCGAACTCGTACCTATCGTCCTCTGCTACTAAGCGGCAACATGTTCTCTGCCCTAGGATGCGCTCGTGCCGGATTTTCAAGGCGAGTACATGAGCGAGCGCATTTTGCATTCGCGGCTCCAAGTGCTTCCTGGCGCCAAGCACAACGTGCATCTTGCTGCGCCGGACCTGGTCAACGCGATCATCAAGTCGTTCTTGCTCGAAGCCGACGACAGTGCGACCCACAGCCGCGAGTTTGCGGCCATGCCGCCCAAGGACCCCAAGGCGAAGAAGGAAGCGGTGCCCGTGTACCACAGCGGACCGCGGTGTTAAAAATTAAAGGAAAACCCGCTCGGTGTCGTCTCGGCGACCGCCTTCCACGGCGCTTTCGTCGTAAAGTCCACGTTCGCCTCCATGTCCCACTCGAACGGCGCGAAATGCAGCGGGTTCTCAAACTCGAGGAGGTGCTCGTCGTGGAGGAAGATGAGCCGGCGCGCGTGCTCGGCCAAGTGGCGGTCGTGGTCTTGCCGCATGCACTCGGATGTGCAGTACGTGCACGTCTTGCACAAGGTGCAGCGCCGAAGCAGCGTCGTCTGGCTCGAGTCGCAGCTCGAGCATGCCACAATGGCCAACTCGGACGATGTCGCCTTGCGGTCCCAGATCGTCACCTCGTGCGCCGTGTCCGTGTAGTTGGGCAGCGCAATGCGCTGAAGAAGCGTAAAGTGCTTCATGACGTCGCACTCGAATTGACGGTCGCCCGTCTCGCCGTACCACTCGCCAACTACGCGCAATGATGATGAGCATATACAATCATACAAAGTTGGCAAGGGTACTGTGGATAAGGTACCGGCCCTTGTAGTGGCGGAGTGCATCGCGCGCCAGCGACGACTGAGGCGGCGCGCACAGCAGCAGCGTGCGGCCCTTGAGCGGCTTGAGCTCGAGCACCTCGGCGCCGCCTTCGTATACCTTGGTGAACGGCGGCACGATGGCGTCGAGGGTTTCAATGACCTCGTCGTCGTCGACGTCGATAGGCGCCATGTCCGTCGACCACTTGAGCTTGGACTGCTTGTCGAACGGAAGGATGTCGGCCTTCTGCTTGAGCAAGAGCGAGCTCCAGTAGCCAAGCCCGGCACCGATCTCGATGAGCGGCGAGTGTGCGGCGATGGCCTTGAGCGCGTCCGGGTGCGGGATCGCCGGCGCGTAGAGCTTGTCAAGCCACACACGCACGTTTTCGCGCCACTGCTGCAAAAGCGGGTACGCCGGCACCGACGCTTTCGGTTTGGCGACGACCTTGTGCTGGTTCATGCGCTGCTTCTTCGTCAAGCGCTTGTTGGCGTTGGTCGTCGAGCGGCCGAGGTCCGCAATGGCCTTGTCCATTTCGCCGCCCATGCCCATGCCTGGCTCGTAAAAGAGCTGGATGCCCTCACGCAAGCGGGCTTGGAGCATCTCAAAGAGCACGATCGGATCCTTATGGCGCTTGGAGATCTCGTACGGCGCATGGAAATCATCTGGAAGACCGTCGCGGAGGAGCTCGGTCGCAATGAAGACCTCGTAGTCGCGGTCCGACGATGCACCGTGCGTCGTGAGCAGCTGAAGGTACTCGTCCGGCGACGGCACGGCGCCGCAGCCACGACCATAGAGACACAGCGTCGTGTGGTAGATGCCAAAGTACATTTGGTCAAAGTAGCAAGCGAGCTTGATGCGCATCTCGGAGCGGCCACTCGCAGCGACCGCTTGCATTGCGGCCGTGATGAGCGCGTGCAGATCCGTGCTAAGCTTGGTCATGAGCGGGCGCTCCGCGGCAAACTCCTTGTCGTTCTGGTGCTTGATGAGGTGGTCCTTGAGGTGTTCATTCAAGGCGCTGGAGAGGAGATCGAGGCTCGCCTGCGTCCACGCGTGCGACCCGACGACCGAGCCGGCGAGCCGGCCGAGCACCACGATCGAGTGCATGAGCCCCATGAGTACTTGTCCATGCAGGCCCTTGGCGTCGTCGTCGCGCTTGGTGAAGACGAGCGAGTGGAGGAAGACGCCGTGGTCGCACTTGTGGCATTGGTCGTGCTTCTTCTTGTCGACGCTGTACCCGCGGCAGTTGCAGCCCGGCGACTTGCACGGACCGACTTGGCACTGCTTGGGCAGGAGCTCGAGAAGGCCGGTCGCGTCCATCTTGGCGGGCTGCGCCACGACGGCCGACGACTTGCGCTTCGAGGACGGCTTGCGCTTGGCAATGTTCTTGGCGACGTCGTCGTCCATCTCGAGGCCGTACTCCATGGCGACGGCGGCGATCTCATCTTCGATGAACGCTATCTCGCTCGCGCCGAGGCCGACGCTCTTCTTGCGCTTCTTCTCGCGGTTGACCATCGCTTGGCTTGTGCTTTGGCGGGCTTGCGTGGCTTCAATTTTATTGGTTGGTGGTCTAAAGCGTGCAGTGACCGCGCGTTTTTACTGGATATTGGTATGCGATCAATTCAACATAGGCATTGTATCGGTTGCGTGACGCTGCTTTATCAACCGGTTGATAACCGGCTGCATCCCATGGCTGAACCACATGGCTTCATGCGGCAAATCGGTTCTCGTTAGAAGAAGGACGTGGGTCGCGACCATACAAAAGCCCATATACTTTGGCTCGCTTTTCCGTGCACACGGTGTATACTTTATCCAAGTTACATTGACCCGACACTGGAAAAGACAGTAAAATTACACACACCGGTGCAAAATTCTGCAAAGTTAAAAACAATCCCATGCAATACAAACACCAAGTGCATACAATCCAATTCAATCGTCCATTTCGTCAGAGTGGGATTTCGTGTGGCTCGTAAAATAAAAACGGTATTTTAAAATGTCAGAGCAATTGCCGAGCGTACCTGTAGGATCAAATATAAATCCAGGATAAAATGCACCCAGACGCTACTTGGTGTTTGTATGCGGTATACAAAACACGAGACGCTCGTATCTACCACGGGGCGCGTGCCATGTGTTTTTTTGCTACTTTTATTGTTGGCTACATTTGTGTAGAGAAAGGAAATGCTTTTTTATTATTTTATAGCGTCGCGACCGGTCCGACTCTACGGACTGCAATTATTCGGCAAATCCCGGCGCAAGCGGCAGGCCATCCCTCCTCTGTCCATGCCGAATCATGTCCACTTCTCCTTGCCTACGTGGCAGCGCGACGACGACGAGGGCACCGAGAGCCTGATCCACATCCCGCTCGCGGCCGACCGGCCGACACCCGTCTCGTCGTCCTTCAAGTCGTCGCCGCCCATCGAGCCACACCCGATGGTCGCGCACCGCTGGCGCAAGATCCAGCGCATCGTCAAGACGGTGCTGCTTGTTGTGGTCTTGGTCTGCGCCAGCGTCGGCCTCTACATGCGCTTCGCCGGGCACCCGACTGCGGTCGTGATGGACCCGGCACTCGACGAGGTGAATCTGCCCATCGACCGCGTCGGCGCCTTGTGGAAAGACGACTTTCAATGCCTTGGCTGGCGCGCGGTCGCCGGGTGCGACCCAACCGGCAAGCGCCACCCGACCGCCGACCGTGGTTGTGACGATGCAATCACGCGCGACATGGCCGGCTACTGCGAGGTGCGCAACCGCACGAGTGGCGAGATCTACCGCGTCATGGCCACGACGTGCCGGGGAATCCACGAGCACGGCTCGTTTACGTGCAACATGGCCAAGAACTTTACAGACTTTTCGATTTTGGCGGCCACGTACAAGCACGTGCCGGCGCTGCAGGTGGCGGCGACGCCCAAGCCGTCGCGAGGCATCGTCATGTCCATCTACCAAGAAGCGCTACCGAGCGTCTTTGCGATCGTGCGCACGCTGCGACTGCTCAAGTGCAAGCTGCCGGTGGAGCTCTTTTACCGTCCGTCCGAAGTGAGCCTCTCCAACCCAATCGTGACGGAGCTCATCTCGCACTACAACTGCCGGCTCCGCGAGATCCGCGACCCGCAAGCCGTGCGCTTCAAGACCAAGCCGTACGCGATCTACCACAGCCAGTTTGACCACGTCCTCTTCCTCGACTCGGACAACATTCCGGCGAAAGACCCGACGTACCTCTTCGAGTCGCGCGAGTTTGTAGAGCACGGTGCGGTCTTTTGGCCCGACTTTTGGCAGGCGCCGTACTCGCTCTTCAACGTCAACAAGCAGAGTCTCTTGTGGCAGCTGGTCGACATGCCGTTCTGGGACACGTTTGAGCAAGAGAGCGGCCAGCTCCTCATTGACCGCCGCCGGTCCGAAGACGCTCTGCACAAGCTCATGTTTTACTCGGTCGGCGACATTGCCGTAGGCGACATGCTCGAGCAGCTCCAGCTCGTGTGGGGCGACAAGGACCTCTTCCGCCTCGCGTGGCGCAACACGTCGACGCCGTACTACTTTGTAAAGCAACCGCCGGGCCTCGGCGGCATCTACGACGACAACTCGCGTTTCTTTTGCGGCGTCGCGATGATCCAGTACGACATGCAGGGCGAGATCCTCTTTGTGCACCGCAACACGGTGAAAATGACGGGCAGTCCGAGCCAGAGCCAGCTGATCACGCACCTCCAGCAGTTTACGTACCGCGACGGCAACACGCACATGTACCAAGTCGCGCTCCGTGGCAACCGGCTCGGCATGAAGAGCTGCTACTTTCTACCGGACGGTGTGCCCAGTGTCGTCGAAGGCCTCGAGAAGACGAGCATTAGCAAGGTCGAAGAGACGGCGCTGCAGTATGCGATCGAGGCCGGCAAGCTCATCGACTACGAAGACACCAAGTATTGGGGCTCGACCATGGAGTTCCTCGAGGTCCTCGCGCTCTACACGTTTTGCGCGTTCGCGCTCTGCTTCATTCTCAACTTTGCCTTCTTCCGCTTCTACTACGTCGAGAAGAAGCTCTACTGGTTCGATCGGTACTCGGGCAAGAAGCGCAAGTACTCGACGCCGATCGTCTAGCACACCCTTCTTGTTGACTAACTTATTTTGATAATACGCGCCTCCATTGTACACTTCGTATATATTGCGTTCGCGACATCGGCGAAGAGAGCAGACGCAACGGGGATATATGTTTCATCTCCTTGGGGCACGGTGGAGACCCCCGTAGCATCGTCCTTCTACCAGCTCCTCGTGCCCCTGACCAAGGGGTCCCTAGCCCTTGACAGCATCACGACGCGCGTTATCACAGTAGGAGGTCGACGTGACGTGTTCTCAGTGTCTGAGAACGCTTCGAACCCAACGTTGGACGACGTCGTCGAACAGGATGCGGGTGCGATCAGATTGCCCGTCCTCTTCCTTCTTCGAATTCGCTCGTTGCAACACAAAGTCGTCTCTACTGTCCCGTGGCCTCGTGACGTCGTGGCAACGTCGCAGCTCTCGTCACGCTTTGGCCACGTCATCGTCGTTGTGTGGCCGCAACGGGGGTGCCCTCAGAAAGGTATTACGATCCCTGCCATCGTACTACAAGGCCGCGTGACCGGTCGTCCTCTACGCCGTGCTAGGTCTCCGCAGTCGTGCTAGGTCTCCGCAGTCGTGGATCCGGCTTGACACATTGATAGTTGCCAGCTTTTGGCTCGTTCTCAGCCGCAGCCGTTGCGCGCGTTTGATTGGCGCGCTATTTTTAGACGCGACGTGGGGCGTGATCGCCATCTTATTTTGCGATGGAGCGGCGGTTGTCGCTGCCCATGGTCGCCCGCCGCGCACGCAAACGGTCCACGTCATCCGCGGCCGACGCGCTGACGCCGTGCGCGTCGACCGTGCTCCCGCGCCGCGTCTCACGCGGCCTATTGAGTCTCCTTGGCGTTTGCGCCTTTCTCGGCGTCTACCTCGGGCTCACGGCCTCGTCCGTCTCGGAGGAGACGCGCATGAGCCCGGGTCTGGACGACGTCATGCTGGACTTGAAAATGGACCGTGTCCGCGACGTGTGGACCGACGAGACCTTCCAGTGTCTCGGGTGGCGCGCCACCAGCGACTGCAATCCAAGCGGCCGGCGCGACCTGTCCGGTGACCGCAGCTGCGACACGGCCATCTCGTCGACCATGGCGGGCTACTGCGAAGTGCGCAACCGGTCGAGCGGCGCCACCTTTCACGTCATGGCGACCACGTGCCGCAGCATCGACGACGACGTCGTCTTCACTTGCAACATGGCGCGGGACTTTACCGACTTTAGCCTCCTCGCTGCCGCGTACAAGGAGCCGCCGCACATTGCGTTCGACATGCCCGCGTCGCCGCCGGCCAATGGCATCGTCATGTCTGTCTACGAAGACGTGCTGCCGAGCGCGTATGCCGTCGTGCGCACACTGCGGCGGCTCGGCTGCAAGCTTCACGTCGAGCTCTGGTACCGGCGCGAGCAGATCGACCCGCAGCACCCGCTGCTCCAAGAGCTCGTCGCGGCCTATCAGTGCACGCTGCGCGAGATTTTCGAGCCGACGGCGACGCATTTTCACACCAAGCCATATGCGATCTACTATAGTGCGTTCCAGAACGTGCTCTTCCTCGACTCGGACAACATCCCGGCGAAGGACCCGACGTACCTCTTCGAGTCGCGCGAGTTTGTCGAGCACGGCGCGGTGTTTTGGCCTGATTTTTGGCACCCGCGCAACACGCTCTTCAATTTGCAGCCGCAGAGTCTCTTGTGGCAAGCGCTCGACATGCCGTACATTGACATGATCGAGCAAGAATCCGGCCAGCTCCTCATCAACAAGGTCGCGTGCTTGCCCGCGCTGCGCAAACTCATGTTCTACTCGGGCCACGCACCTCGGCTCCTCGATGCGCTCGAGCTCGTCTGGGGCGACAAAGACTTGTACCGTCTCGCATGGCTCAACACGTCGACGCCGTTTTACATGCAACCGCGCCTCCCCGCGATCGGCGGGCTCTACGACCCGTCGTCCGGGTACTTTTGCGGTGTCGCCATGCTGCAGTTTGATGCGGCGGGCGACGTCGTCTTTGTGCACCGGAATACCGTCAAGCTCACGGGCCACGTCAGCGAGACACCCGTGCTATCGCACATGCAGACCTTTACGGGCGACGCGATCGCCGACTACGTTGTGAGCATCCAAGGCAACCGCATGGGCCAGTCGTCGTGCTTCTTCTTGACGTCCAAGTATATCGTGACGCCGGTCAAGGACACGCCGTTCGCGACGCTTGAAGAGACTGCGATGCAGTTTGCCATCGAAGGCGCGGCCGCCTACCCGCGACGCGAGCACGACCACCGACAATGGCTGTCGCACCATTCGCTACTGCTCGTGCTCGTCGTGCTGGCGGTCTTTGGGTTTGCGAACGTGGCCATGCTGCGAATGACGACGCGGAGGTTTTGGCTGCAGCAATTCCGCACCAAGCGGAAAAACTCCGTGCCCGTCGTCTAGTCGGTCCGAACTACCTCGTCGTACAGTAGAGCACTCTAATACACACCCCTTTCTCGAAAGCAATAAGAAAGCACGATTAGGGCGTTGATGACGCGTCGCGGCGCACGTAGAAGAGCACGTAAGCTTGGGCTGAAATCGCATCCTCGGCCGACGTGGGGCTCGTCATGCTGTCGTTGAAGCTGTACCAGCGGTCGTTGCGCGGGTTCTTGGCCTTGGCCGTGTAGTGGCCGCCGCCGAGCCCGCCTGAGTGCTCCGACACTGCATACAGATCGTAGATGGCGCCGTCCGTCGACGGCCCCACGACAAACTCGGACACATCGAGGCCTACGAGAACATCAGATATAACCTGCAGGCGCGATGCACAAGAGACCAGAAATGGGAAAGCGGACTAGGGTCGAGATCTTGTCGCGGTGCAAGTGGTAGTGGCCTTGGTTGTATCGGAAGCGCTTGAGGTGCAAGAGGAGGATGGTCGGCAGCGAAAACAAATCAAACTTCTTGAAGGCGCGGACGTGGTCCTTGCAGCGTGGGCAGTACCACGTGTCCTTCTCGCCGAGCTGTTCGCGCTCCGTAAACTTGGCAAAGCACGACTGCAAATCCAGCGCCGGGTCTCGTCGCGACCGGAGCTCGAGCGCCGACGTGTGCGTGTTGCGCTGGCGCGGCGCCGCGTCATTGTACCCGTTCTCGTAGCTAGTGTGCAGGGCATCATCATTTGACGACGAGAATGCGCGCACATGCACGTACCCGTCGGCTGTCCACTGCAGCGTAAACGTGAACGATCCGCGCAAAATGTCGGCCGAGAGTCCGTCGTCCGCGCTCTCGGGCAGGTGGCGCTGGAGGTACTCGTCGACGCGGGTGTTGGTCACGTGCAGCACGTACGGCCGCTCGGTGCACGAGCCTTTCACGACGCGTTGCACCGCGTGCGCAACCTTGGCGT
Source organism: Saprolegnia parasitica CBS 223.65 (assembly GCF_000151545.1). Lineage (NCBI taxonomy): Eukaryota > Oomycota > Saprolegniomycetes > Saprolegniales > Saprolegniaceae > Saprolegnia > Saprolegnia parasitica. Next base: position 104,189 of record NW_012156414.1, read on the forward strand.
GGATCTCGGCCAGCGACGCATTGCGCGCAAACGAAACCAGCGCCGGGACTTGGAAGAGCCGTCGCTCAATACGACGCGCTTTCGCATGGTTGTTCAACGACGAGTACCGGTAGCTCGTCGTCGTTGCTCCGGCGGCATCGTCGTCGTCGGCGTCGTCGTCTTCGGGCTGACGGGCGTCGTCGCTCATGCTGCTCGGGGACCCGTCCGGCGACGGCATTTGATGCTGGATCGCCACCAGACACATGGCGCGGTCGCTGGGCGACGGCAAATTGAGGTTCATCGACGCCGTCGACGTGGTCGCAAAGAGACTCGAGGACCGAAACTCGTACGCATCCAACGCGTGCTCAAGCTCGTACGCGACAACATTCTCGTGCGCGCTGTCGTGGATCAAGTCGGTGACGTCGGCGGCGTCGACGCACACGCTCGCGATACGGTGGTTCTTGACGCGCACGAGCAGGAGGCGGTCGATGGGAATGCCCGAGACGGCGCTCAACGCGGCCTTGGCGTCGCCCATCGAGCCTTCTTTCGGAACCAAGAGCCCATACTGGGTTGGCATGCCGCCGTCGGCGCCATAGACTGAAACAAGGATCGACGTCTATACACCCAAATGAAATGGAGAGAAGGCGACTTGTGCGTACCTCGTTGGGCAAAGGCAGCGAGAGGCTCATGTACGGGTCAAACGTGATCGACTCGTGCTGGCACACGGGGCACGTCACATGGCTGCGCAGCTGGCCCATGAAATGGTCGGTAATGACCGAGTCGTTCCGGCGGAGGTACTGCTGCCACGCTTCTTGCGCGACGACCGCGTCTGGCCGGCCGTTGGCTTCAATGGTCTCGGTCACGGGCTTTCGCAGCACGCGGTTGAGGTCTTCGTGGAGGCCGTCGAGGATGAAGCTCAAGACTTCTTGGCTGTCTTGCTGGTTGTAGCCCGCAAACGCTGGCGCGTACTCGCCAATGACGTACTTGAGGTCCGTGGGCGCCACGATATCCACGTCGCCCGACCAGAGCTGCTGCAAGAGCTTGGCAAACGCGGTGGCAATCTTGCCCGACATGCCCAGCGGGTTGGTCGTGTTGATCTCCGACTCGTACAACGGCGCACCCGACTCGGTCGTCGCCAAAAAGTACTGCAAGAGCGGCGCCGAGTTGCTAAGGCACTGGAGCACGCTGTTGAGGAAGCACGTGTTGCCAAGGTTGCGCAGCCCGACGACGCCGACAACGTCCGGCTTGCGCTGTCCGTACGACGAGTACGAGGACGACGAGTACGACGAATACGACGACGGGCGACTGTACGTAGAGGACTGCAGGTACGAGCCCGATGAGTGCCCAAAGTGGGGTGCTGCAGCGACCGAGGGCACCACCGGCGGCTTCTTGACGTGGTCGTGGGCCTTGGCGACGGTCTCACTCGTGACGTCAACGACGGCCGTCGAGCGCTCCTTGTCCATTTTAAAGTCCAACTCGAGCTCGATTTTGCGGCCGTACAAGAGCTTCCGGGGGTTGCCTCCGGGCCACGCAAGCGGCCACGGGTCGTCCTCAATCTCCGACGTGACGACGCGCGTGATCGTTGCGAGCACCCAATCGCGCGTCAGCCCGCGGTTCTCGTTCGGGCAGAAGTCGACGCTGTCACCGGCGCGGAGACCCTCTCGCCAGTTCGTCGACGTCGTGTGCAGCGGCGCGAGGCGGTCCGAGTGGATCGGGATCGTTTCGTTGAATTTGGCGCTGTTCCAGCTGAGGTAGTGCACGGTCACGTTGTTGCTGCTCACGGCGACGATGCGCGCTTCGTACCTACGACGCTGTCAACGGCGCAGGTTGGCGAGGACCGATCCCTACCACTTGTTGCTCGAGTCTTTTGCATCGAGAAAGTCACCGGGCGCAAGCACATCCCGCCACCCGTTGGCTTGGACGTTGCTCATAAAGTGGAGGCCGTTGCGCTTGTCCGACGGTGCGGCCTTGTTATCGTAGGATGTCTCGATGAGAAAGTAGCAGTAGTCTTCAACCTCGTCGTCCTCCGGCACCGGCAGCATCAAGTTGAGCTCGCCGGTCGTGAGGCTTGACGTCGCTTGCGTGTGGTTACTCGATGGGTTGACGAGGGTGCTCCAGTTGCTGTCTTTGAGCCGCGACTTGCCACAGAGCCGGATCGACGCGTTCCACGCCGCTTCGTTCGCTGCATGGTCCGTGCCCGCGAGCTCAGGAAACAGCGTCGGAAAAAGCTGCGTGATGTGGCAATACACGATGGACTTGAGCTCCGTGACCTCCATGGACGAGTCGATTAAGATGTGTACGAGCTTCCCGCTGCGCTGTCGCACCGGTGCCGGCGCGGTCATGCCATTGGACCAGTACAAAAGCTGCGATTTCCAATTGAGACGAGGGTCCAGATGCATGCGCAGTGGCTAGTACCTGCGCCATGAGCGGGTAGAGCTCAATCGTCTTGGTCGCGTTGCGGCCGCGGAGCACCACGTAGCGGGGGATCTCGACCTTGGGCTCGGGCAGCGCGTCCCACTCGGCTTGTTCGAGCAGCTGGAAGTCGACGCCCTCGATGAGGCCTCGGCGCAGGCCCGTGCCACTCGCCCCGAGGAGCGGCGGCCCGTCGGCGTCCGCCGGCGCCACGTAGAACACTTGGCCAACCTCCATCGCAGCGAAATGGAATGTCCGGATACGTCAGCCGGATACGGCGGGGGTGGCGACGGCCACGTTACGTGGCAGCACGTCCGAGCAACCGGTCCTGCGTGATGGCCAAGGACGACTCCAATTCAAAGGATCGACTAACTAACTACGTCTCTCTATCTCGTCACTGGGCGTCTTTCTCTTCAAAGTCAATGTAGGGCGTGCACTCGGACGTGGGCTTCCTGTCGAAATGTGATATCGTTGTGTACGAGCCGTCGCCAAGTGCAAGAACGGAAGATGGTGCGCTCGGGACTCTCTGGTCTTGGCGGTGGCCCGTGCCCGGCAGCGAGATACACGGTCCATACTCGACGACCTCAAGAGGACCTGCACCCCATCATCACAAGTCTTCCTCCCATTAAGCATGCATGGCGAAGAAAATCCGCAGGAATCTGGTCGCGGCGGCCCGTTGCAGCCATTGTCGCAGGCGCGCGGTTGTTGGGAAAGCGCTGGCGTTCGACCGTGTAAATTGCACCAAGAACCTTGAGTGGATTGGCGCAGCTCCATCTTGGCGTCGATCCAGACCCATGCGTGTGGCGCACGGCTCAAAGACTTGAAGGGCGTAGATCTTAAGCGTGTGTTGGGAGGGTCTCCAAAAGGGAGCATTCGGAGCATCGCCCGCATCCACGACCGCACCTCGCGTCGCCCGGACGCGAACAACCCGAAGTCAATGACTTCGAAGCACGGTCTTGGATCCCAGCAAGTCAGGTTGGGATACCTACCGACACCGAGGATGCTTGAAGCGGAGGTGTGTCGCTCGTACGCATCGTCAGACACAGTAACAACGACCATGTCGATGCCTGACGCAGGATCTCGGAGGCGCCGAAGTTAGCGGCCGCTACCATCGCCGAGCTCGGATTGATTCAAGCACAACCGTGTGGCTAATCGATGCGGCGCGTCGGCCCACACTAGAAACGAAGCGGCGCCCATGGTGTCATAGAGTCCGCCATGCGCAGGGGTCATAATCGAGCCCGTGCCCAGGCCGCGAAGGACCGACGATCGCTGGACGCTGTCACTCGCCAATGTGAAATGCATGCGTCAGCCCCGCAACGCCACTTGCAGCGTGTACCTCAACGCCGACCTTCACGCCGTGCTGCACCCCAGCGTGGTCCCGGCGTCGTACATGTCGACGGCGATTGCGTGGCGCACATATCGTTGACATCGAGTGGCAAATGCGCGGCCCTGCGCAGCTCTACTACGGTACGGAGCGCATCTACTTGTTCCTGCCGCGAAATGGACGGGCGACGGTGCAAGGTGTAGCTCGAGGGCACGACGACGCGGTCGACCAGGAGCTGCGAGCTCGCATTCTCGGCAGTGGGCTGGAACGTGGAGAGCACCATGGACGCGTAGCTGCACTTGGGCGTGTGATGCGTGTAGAGCTGTCGACGCGCATGGGCGGTGGCGAGCCCGCACCCAAGGCCGCCCCGCGTCGTGATGGTTGAACCGAAGATCCGCCGACCGTGGGATATAAATCCAATGGCGCTGTAAAATAAAAGGGAGCTTGTTATTTGTATGCCATGCTGTGAAATATAATAAAATAGTGGTGGCGACTGGGAATTCTATTACTATCGCTTCGACGTTTTTGACGGGCGAGCGATGACGGAGCGCAGGTTCACACTCCGGAACGAGGCCGATGGCGACGCGTCGCAGGCGGCGCTTAGCATCGTGCGCTTCCTGCCGCCCCCGGCCGTCGCCGACGCCAGCGCATTCGAAGAGCGCGGCCGGGTCCATGCAACCATGGCCATGTCGCTCGCCGACGAGCGATCTTTCGCCGACGTGCTTGCGCAGTTGACGTCGCTCACGGTCGTTGCGCCGCTGCCCAAGTGGCGCGGCGTCGGCGTCGTCCACGTCGGCGACTGGGGCCCCCACGCCGTGCAGCTCTCGGCCGACCAACTGCATGAAACGGACCAAGTGCGCCTGACGTTGTCGTGCGATTGTACACCGGACGCTGCCACCTCACCCGACGACGAGCGCTCGACCTTGTACCGCGTGCTCTTGACGCTGCAAGAGCAGCTGCAACCCGAAGAGGCCGTGCCCGAGCGTCCGCGCCGCGTCAACAGCACGTTCGAGCGCGACAGCGACGAAGAGAAAGGCCACGAGTCGTCGCCGCCGCCGCACCACCGCACGCCGCGACGGTCCGAATCAGCGCCCGTGTACAACGAACCACCGACGCCGCCGTTCGAGGACCTTCCCGTGACGCGCGCCCGCTCCAATACCGTGCGGTACCTGCTCTCGAGCCGCGAGGGCTGGGGCGGCATCGCGTTCGAGGGCTACTTGAACAAGAAGGGCGACCTCCTCGCGGCTTGGAAGTCGTGCTACTGCGTCCTCGAAGGCAAGACACTTGCCGTGTACGACACGCGCGAGGACTTTATCGCGGACGTCGGGCTCAAAGTGCGCATGCTGCTGCTGGCGGTGGACGAAGAGAACGGCGCCAAGGCCAACGGCTTTAGCATCCGCACCGAGGGGCACAAGGTGCAGCACATGGCGTCGCGCACGGCGTTTGAGCGCGATCAATGGATCCGCGCCATCAAGGTCCATCGACTCCTCGTCGCGTGGCTGCTGATGTAAGATGGGTCGTAGATCCAGCTCGTCCAGTACACGCAGCAAGTCAGTACGAAGGGCGGTCCGATGACGCCGACGACGCCGCACGTCGCGTTTGCGTCGCAGGCCATCGACGTGCCCGTGTTTTACACGCTCTTGAGCAGTCTCTTGCGCGAAGAGATTGCGGACTTTCCGATTTTGTGCCGCAACATCCACCCGGACATCCTCTTGACGAGCAACTACCCGCCGATCGTACCGTTCTGGGGCCAGTACCGGCGCTACGACGGCCTTCTCTTGTACATCTCGGCCATCCTCGAGACGGTCGACGTCGAGTCGTTCGAGATGGCCGACATTGTCGAACTCATTCCCGAGTCGTCCGAGTGCGCGAATTTGGACGAAGCCGCGATTCCGTACAAGAAGCGCCTCGTTGTGACGGGCAAGGAGACGTTTTCGATCAAAAACATGGACCCACCCCGGAAGATTACCCAGCTCTTTGTCCACGAGCTCTGGCTCGACTACAAGGATCGCCTCGTGCGCTGGCACATCAACGGCGACTCGGTCGTGCTCTCGGTCGCCTTTGACGCCTGCGATAAGGTACACTTCTTTCATGGCATCTCAGTCGATACGATATAATACTATGGAACGCTAGGGCAAGGGTCTCCGGCTCATGCTGCCCGGTGAGACAAGTGCGATCCAACAGGCCATTCCCGCTGGTAACTTTTACGTGCAAGTGCTCAAAGCCCAGTCGCTTGGCCTCCAGGACGCTGGGGATGCCAAGGCCACTGGTGTCTACGTGCGCTGCGTTGTCGTCGAAGGCACGCATGTCGAGCGCACCTTTGACGGCCTCGACGGGTACCTCGCCACCAACTCGGACGTGTCGCCGTCCAAAGAGGACGGGATGGCCAAGCCGACCAAGGCGACGCGGCTTCTCCGCGGCTTGCAGCGCGCAACGGGCACGAGCATCGAGCGGCCGTACGCTCCGTACGGCGACAAGAGCGGGTGCGTCACGTCGATAGCGACGCACAAGCCGCAGAAGGACGTCGAGTGGAACTCGAATTTGCGGCTCGGATTTCCCGGCTGTCCGCGCGGCAGCCACTATGTGCTCAAGATTGAGATTTACCAAAGCCGCTTCATGATGAACGACGTGCTCGTGGGCGTCTGCAAGGTCAACTTGTCACCGCACATGGCGCTCACGACCGCGTCGGCCGAGGCGAAAGCCAACGGAGCCCTCCCTCGATGGTACAACCTCTGCGACATTTACCACGACTGCAAAGAGTGGTGGGCCCCGCCCACGGTCTTTCGGGGTCGTCTCCAGCTCGCGATTGTGTACGCACCGAGTCACCAACCGGGCGCGACGATGCTGCCGTCGCCCGTTGAAACGACGGCGACCGACACGACCGAGACATTGCGCGAATACTTTAGGTACATTCTTATCTTGTTTGCCACGTGACGAAAAGAACGTATATATTAGTACCCAAGAGACCAAGAACATTCCGACGCCGCCCAACCCGCAGCACCAGAGCCTCTTTGGCCTTGGTATGCCGTCGTTGATTCGGTTTACGTCCAACCCGCACGCGCCGCCAGAAATGCTCCGTGACAACCACATCGTCATGGCCAAGAAGACGGCGTTCGACATGCCCGTGCGCTACCAGCTCATCAAGGTCCTCGGTTCCGGCAGCTACGGCGAGGTGATTGCGGCGAGCGACACGGAGACGGGCGCGTCCGTCGCGATCAAGAAGATTCCGCAAGCGTTCCGAGAACTGCTGGACACGAAGCGCATTTTACGGGAAATGTGCTTGCTCCGGCAACTCAAGCACCCGCACTTGATTCGGCTATGGGACGTGCTGCGGCCGCCCGCTGCGCCGAAATGGAAGACATTTACCTCGTGACGGACCTCATGGAGGCCGATTTGCACCGCATCATCCACTCGACGCAGACGCTTAGTGACGAGCACGTCGCGTACCTCATGTACCAGATCTTCCGCGGGCTCAAGTATCTGCACTCGGCCAACATTGCCCACCGCGACTTGAAGCCCTCAAACGTTCTCCTTACGACGCAGTGCGAAGTCAAGGTGACGTTATGATGATGCTATATACACGTGACTCACGGCGACGTAGCTCTGCGATCTCGGTCTCGCGCGGTCACTCGGCACGACGGTCCGCGAGATCCACACGGACCTGACCGAGTACGTCGTGACGCGGTGGTACCGAGCCCCCGAGGTTCTCCTCGACGGTTCTCGGTACGGCATCTCGCTCGACATGTGGTCAGCCGGGTGCATCATGGTACGCGAGCGCTTTCCGAACCGACAACTACAACTCTACTATGATCTTAGGCCGAAATGCTGGGCCGGAAGCCGCTCTTTCCCGGCTCGAGCACGATCACGCAGCTCGGCAAGATCTTCAACGTGCTTGGGACGCCGCCGCCGTCGTACGTCGAGAAGATGATCAAGCCCGCAGCAAAGAAGTGGGTCCAGCGTCAGCGGCCGCGGACCGCCATTCCGTTTTCCGAGATTTACCCGCAAACGAACGCGCTCGCGCTCGACTTGCTCACGAAGCTGCTCACGATCGACCCGGAGGAGCGGATCACGGCGTCGGAGGCGCTGCAGCACCCGTACATTACGTCGCTCGGGCTCTTGTCCGACGACGCGGTGGACACGTTTGTCGGCGTCATTGACGCGTCGCACGAAGACGTGCCCGAGGTCAAGGCGGCGATGCAGGAAGCTGTGTTTGAGCAGGTGTGCATTTTCCACCCGGAAGCGATCGAGGCCGAGAAGCTACTGCACGCGCAAGACGTCCAGTTCCGCGTGAGTCCGCTCAGCGGCCAGTTGAAGCCCACCAAGTGGTGAGAGGTTCCCGGTTCCGTCCATTGCAGGAGGCAAACAGCAATCTCAATGAAACGTACCAATCGCATTACACCTTGACGCGGATTGGTCGAAATCCAGTCCAAGACTGACGACCCGGGGGGGCCTACTGGCCCGTCGCGCGATCGGATTGGCCAGCGCTGTATCCAATGGGCGACGCTCGCATACGAACGCCAAGTGGTTTTGGAAAACGTTGAAGTGAAAGTGGTCGTACAGTGTACGTAGCGATCTTTCCCTCCCACGAGCGTGATTCCCTCTGAAATCGCATGCGAATCTTATCGAATCTCAGAGGCGTAGGGGGGTTTCCAACTGATTTGCGGGTGGGGGCCCCATAAAAATAGAAAATTCGAACGCGCTAGGCGGCGACAGTAGCTGTTGTGAAACGGAAGCCACAGGCCAAATCGTCGAGGATGGCGGACCCGCAGCTCAAGATGAAGACCCACCACCGGCGGCAGATCCCGGACTGGGAGCGCAAGTTCCAGTGCCCCCACCCGCTCTGCGGGAAGCGCTTCACGCGCAAGTTCTCGATGACCGAGCACATCAAGACGCACACAGGCGACAAGCCGCACGAGTGCACGGCCAAGGGCTGCGGCAAGAAGTTCACGACCGCCGGCAACCTCGCGCGCCACCGCAAGATCCACGACTGCGCGACCAAAGACAACAACCACAACAGCGAGACGTCGCCGTCCTCGACCAAGTCGTCGGCCGACGACTTTAACCCGCCCATGGACAAGGCGCAGCTCGCGCGCCGCCGCTTCTCGGTGCCGACGACGTCGGCCGATTTTTTTACACAGTACAAGCCCGCGCAGAGCGCGCTCCTCTTTGCGGACCCGGCCACGATCCTCCAAAACAAGATCGAGGCGACGCGGAGCTTTGAGACGGGCGCGACCGACGCGGCCGAGAAAATGGGCGCCTTTGCGCCGCCGCAATGGATGGGCGTCGACCTCGCAAATACACACCCGATCCCGTACCGACCGCCGACGCATCAGCCGCCAATGGCCCACCCGCGCAGCCAAAGCCTCACGCACGCACAGCTGAGCTCGCAGCTCCAGGCGTTCCAGGCCAGCCTCCGGTTTGATCCGTCCACGTCTTATGCCGGGTCGCCGCACCGGATAAACATCGACACGCTTCTGCAAGACCCGGACGAGATGGACGACATCAAGGAAGAGGACGACGAGCATTTGCTACACAACAACAACAACAACAACAATGCGATGCTGTGCGCGCCCAACCCGATGCTGCTGCCCAACGCGCCTGGCGCCGGCCTTGGACGTACGTTGCCTTTCTGATTCATACTACTTATTGCAATGGGTACGCTTGGGTGCTCACGATGGATACGATGTAGTGGGCATGTCGTTCGAAGCGCAGAAACCCATGGGGATGCACCTCGCGGCGCCGGCCGCCGACGCATTCGAACCGTACGCGCCGACGCCGGAGCTTGATTTCGAAGACTCTGAAATCATCCAAATGTTGATTTCGGATCGGTCCGACGATGAAGTGCTCTCGCCCTCGTACAGCGACATCAACAGCAACAACAACCACAACCACAGCCAGAACGAGTACCTCACGACGACGTCCAGCATGATGTTTGACATGCCGCCCGAGTGGCACCAGAAAACCGAGGCGTACCGGTCGTCGACGCCCGCCACGTACACGCCCACGCCCACGAACGGCGTCGCCAACGGGCTCAACTATTGCTCGGCATGAACACCTCCCGTCCCATACTACAAGTTGATATATATCTAAACAGGAAAAATGCTATTTTGTGCACACTGTGTCGGAGGCGGGAGATAGGGTCAGCACACCGTCGAGCGAGCGAAGGTCCGATCAGCTTTGAGGTT